>NC_136433.1:108100778-108390778 GCF_052849685.1 Lactuca virosa | reverse complement strand
TTAGGGTTACAAAACTAAAACGATAATAATCACCAACGTTAACCTTTTAATGCATACATGCATGCATTATTTATAGTCTAACCCTACTAGCTAATCACGGATGGACAGGCCCAATCCGGATACAAAACACAAGCCCATGACGCAACACAATAAGACCCAACAAGTCCCCCTTTGCGTCAATGGAACCGAAAGCTCACTTCGGTTGAGCTACAGAAGACTTCTTTATTGTTTTCAACACCTTCGGTATGATGGCGAATAGATGATGACGGAACGTTATGTACCACCGAAGCATGTCCGTGAAGTTCTTCTTGTCTGCTTCTGAGTTCTGCTTGCACCGATGAATGATATTGATGATGTGCTCCAAGCAGTCTGTAGAAAATAGATGTTTGTCAACAAGAGCGAATAGAAATCTGTGAGCTTCGCCTCTTGTAAACATCACAGTAAGATGTGTAGAATCGATTTGGCCCATCTTCATCTTATTCACATCTCCTGGTTTCGGTGTTGGCTTGATAGTCGGTTTCTTGTTCATTACTTTCGCTATCTCCTGATCCATAGCAGCAACCTCATGGATGTAAGAAGCCAACGTCCTCTTCAAGTGATCCAATATCGGCTCATATTCCTTCGGATTGGTGAGCAGAATGTTAAACAATAGGATACAGTCCTGAGGATTTAGATTTGGAAGGTCTGCCAGGGAAATAATCGACACCGAGTTTGCTGATCCTCGTGTGATTTTAAAATTAACATTTATGAACTTCCCAGCAGGCGTAGGTTTTAGTACCTTGACAGTAACTATCTTTTGTGCGCTCCATGTCAAGTACTGCGGTTGGCCATACTTCAAATAAAAGTCGATAAGTTCACGATCAACTTTTGGATGAGGGAAAGGAACTTCAGCAGTCGAATCGAAACAATGAAACGTGAATGCCTTTCGTGTTATCGGCATGTCGAACTGTGAGTCCTTAGAATTGTCACAATCAAACGAAGCAACAGGTTCCAACCAGTAAACACTTGGAAACTCTATAGCTTGATTGATAAGTCTCTCTTTTGTCCACGGGGGAAACAAGGCCTTCTTGCAGTTTAAGGCTTCTTCTTCTTCCTTGTTTCTCCTTTCTCGTTCCTCAGCCTCCTTCGCAACCTTTAAAGTTTCATCCAACTCTCTGTCCCTCTTCTTTCTTTTAAGAGCCTCAACAATAGTTTCTTCAACATCTTCATCACCGTCATCATCAATCTCATTCTGCTTGGCTTGAGAACCAGAACCCGAAGCTTCATTACCCTTCGGTTCGGTTGTAACTTTGACTTTCGGTTGAGCAGATTCGGTTTCAGTTTTCACAGGAACCTTCAGTAGAGCACCTTCTCCCCCTTGTTTTGGAGGTATGAATCTCTCCGAAACACCCTTCATTTCGTGTAACAGTGCAAGGGCAGGAAGAAGTTTGGATGTTAGATGATTTCTGATAGTGAGAGTCAGGATAGGATCATGAGCACCAAGAATATTGGTAAGCATATCCTTGACATCCCTTTCGGTCTTCAACAATGAAATTTCTTTTTCTGCTTGAGCAAGCTGCACCTTCTGAACTTCAATGGTGGAGGCTTTGCGAGCAAGATCTTCCTTCAGAGCACTCTCTTTTGCCAAATCAGCGTGAAGAGATTCAAGCCGAGAATTCACAAAACTGATAAGTGAAGTGTTCTCTGCTTGTATCGAAGAACGTACAGCCTCAAACTTTGTTTGCTCCTCTTGAAGGGACTTGGAAAATGAATCCACAGAGGCTTGCACCTTGGCTGCAGTTGTATCAGCATGCCCTTTAAGTGACTCGAGAAAGATCTGAGTAGTATGAACAATATCAGCAACATCATCAGTGGCCTTTTTGCAAGAAGAAGTAGACTCATTAACAGCCTTAGTGGATTTGTCAATGGATTCAGTGTATTGCTCAAGAGTTGTGTCCAAAAAGGCTTTGAGCACAACACCACTGTAGGACTTGTTGTCATCAAGCAATTTATCCAGTTTCTCATTAATGCTCTGCAAGTGTTGGCGTGTGACTGGAGCATCATCATCCTCATCGGTAGGAAGCCGATAGGGACTGTAGTATGTAGAATCAAACTCATCATTAGCACCACCAAGAGTGGCACCGGAATCGGTTGAAGGTGAGGATGAAAGTAACTGGAGGTTCTGTTTCAGTAGTCGCCCCCGTATCAGATACATTGACTCTTACTGTCGGTTCAGGGATTGTAGTGGAAGTGGATTGGGAAATTATAGGTGGTGGTAAGGGAGTTGTAGAAATAGGAATAGAGTGAACTGGTGGGGGTGTTGATAGAGAAGGTGTTGTTGGAGATGTGGTAGGTGGTGGAATAGGAGCAACCGAAACTGGAACTGTCTGTTTTGGTGATGGAGGTGGTGTTGGAAGTTTGTTATGAAGAGATTCGGGTTGAGTAGGAGATCGGGGAGGAGTGTTACCTCTCGGTGATTCGTGATGAATTTCTTCTTCTTCATCCTCTTCATCGTTTTCTGAACTGCAAGGAGAGGGAATTTTGGGTTTCTTTGCCTTCTTCTTGAACTTCTTAGGCTTGGAAGAATCCCCTTTTTCAGACTTTCGCTTCCTTGATTTGGCAAGTTTAGACTTATCATCCTCAGTTGTCCCTGTCTTGGTAGTAGCCCTTTTTCCACGATTGCTAGGCTTTTCTACAACTTCCAAGGCAGCCTGCTGTTCAGGAGATAAGACTCTCGGTTCCTTAGGAGGAATTTGGCGACAATCAGCCATGACCTTGCTCTCAGTGGTGACACATCTGTACATTGTCTCTGGGATAGAGCCAATGTGAGGAAACTTTCTAGGATCAGAGATAATGATTTTCTTGGTGTGGAACGTGGCCACAGACGCAATTAGGGCATCCTTCATGACCGGAATCTGCAAAGAATCAATCGCCCTTCGTGTAATGAGAGTCCAGAATCGTGCACACGAGATTTCAGAATGCCTCGTTGAAGTGTTGAGGCTTTGCACCACTTGAGACCAGATAATCGTCCCATAATCGAGATTGAGACCATTGTAAAGGCCGTAGAGAAGGGTTAGGAAACCCTTACTGGTACCATCAGACCCACCACTCCTCTCTGCCAAACTCTTGATGAGAAGAGTAAGTAAACCATTCCATTGGGGCGGTAAGCATGACTTCTTAACCTTTGTAACCGTAGTGAGGACATCGGTATAGCCCATCTCGTAGAGCATTGAGAACAACTGAGTTATGGTAATGAAGTCCGGGGAGATTACAGAGGAATCCACAGCAAGTTGTAACAGCAAACAAAATCTTCCTTTCGAAATCGACGTCTTATGAGAGAAGATTTGAAAGTAAATTCGTTCCTTGTTCTTATCATACGAAGCGGTAGTGTAGACTTGCGAGAGGAGTGACATAGGAACGGATTCCACCTGCGTTAGGGCTAGAACCAAAGGTGAATATTTCAAACACTCAACCACTTGCAGCATATACACATCATACAGAAAAGGATTGAGTTCAATGATCATATTCTGATTTGGCTTGATCGAGAGTAATGTGGATGAAGCAGTTTGATCGTGAGCCGATGAAGAAGTCGCCATTGTTGATTGAAGAAAGAAGATGAACAGTTTCAAATTGCCTTGTAATTTGAGAGAATTTGTTGCTAGTAAAAGACAAATAAAATTAGAAACCCTTTATATACCATTGCCAGGAGAGAGAAAAATCATCATGACAATGACGCGATCACTAAAACGTCGCCTGAAAAAGCACGATTTGACAGGTTGGTTACTCCCAGGTATACGTCAGCACGCGTGGATATAGAGACCGTTCAAATTCACGCGCCCAAAATATTCTCCTCAATTCGTCGTTTGAAATTCAGTTTCGCTCCAAGATTTAGGATAACCCCTGTTGCTCCAAAAGATAAACAAAAATCGAACCAACAGCAACCAGAATGTTGGAAAATAAAAATTTTCGTGCAATAGTGTGACAAGAGATAAAGAAATAAAGCAAAATGTGTATTGGATGTGAGTGATGTCTATTAGAAGACAGAAAGCAGGTGATTCCGGGCAAGAATCGCTTCCTTCAAAGTCAAGAGAGACTTGAAGTGCTTGTGTGGGTTCCCGAGAAATAACGATCAAGTGTTTGTAGAGAAACATTGAAAGGCTTCCTTTTAATTTATAGGCTTAGGGTGGCTTATCTTCAACCGAACATCGATTCTTAACATAAGACCGAACGTCGGAAGAAGTACTTGTGAGACCGATGTGGTCTGTTGAACAAGTAGGTTGGATATAAGATTTAGTGACTATATAAGTGATGGAAATCTCAAAAACAAAAATAAAGTGGATCTTTTTGGGAAGAAAAGCCTTGGTGTTAGACAATTTCATAAAAGATCACTCAAAAATAAAAATGAGATTTCATTAGGTAACCAGTAAGATCTTGAATATAATAATTCACCGTCAATTCATTGTTGGTGTTGGATTGTGGGTTTCACTCAGCACGTGGTGTACGTATCTAAGATCACAAACATAGATTTTATGCAACCATAAACCTCAGTGGTAAAGACCGAGAGTCTCAAGGGTTACAGTGGTGAACCGAAAGTTGATGGAGAATATAAGGAGGGTGGCTAAAGAACCGAAAGTACCTTCTGCTATAAAGACATGACTAAGCAGAAAAACTCTTAACTCATTTGAGAAGAGTAAGGTAGCTCTTGACTTGAGTTGATTTTAACAGCCTGATTGGGAAGAAACGATAGGTATAGATCGAATCATTAAGGCCTTGCTCTAAGTCGTAGAGTTTTTGGTTAACATGCAGCAGCATGCTTCTAGGGACCCTTAACTAGTTCAGATGGAAATGATCATACCTGCCTTAGCTCCAAATTCTGTTGTACTGGTATACTTGTGACCTAATTAAAAGAACAAGCAAACAAACACACCACACAAACAAAGCAAACAAACAAACCAAACAAAGAAAAAAAATATTTTTGAAGTTTTGAGATTTTCTGAAAAATAATAAAAACAGAAAAAGAAAATATTTTTGGATTTTAGAAGTTTTCTGAAAAATAATAAAAACAGAAAGAGAAAAATAAAGTAGCACAAAACACTCTTAAAAAAAATTAAAATAATAAACAAAATGTACAACCGAAACCTTATCTTAAAAGAATGATGCGAAATAAGCCGAGCGTTCGGTTCATTTCGGTTCCTTAAAATTCTAGAGCCGAAATAGACCGAGCGTTCGGTTCATTTCAGTTCCCGAAAATTATGGAGCCGAAATAGACCGAGCGTTCGGTTCATTTCGGTTCCTTAAAATTCCAGAACCGAAATAGACCGAGCGTTCGGTTCATTTCGGTTCCCGAAAATTATGGAGCCGAAATAGACCGAGCGTTCGCTCTATTTCGCTTGTCTAATTTTTAGTAAGAGATTTGAGGATTCGGTACCGACTCTGATTCCATCATTCCCAAGCCTTGTAAAATTTTATTGAAACTCGCTTCAGGTAAGGCTTTAGTGAATATGTCAGTCAGTTGATCAGAGGACCGAACGAAATGTACTTCCGCGTTCCCATCTTCTACGTGGTCCTTGATGAAATGATATCTAAGTGCAATATGCTTAGTCTTAGAGTGTTGCACTGGATTGTGACAAATGCTTATTGCACTTTCTGAGTCACAATAGAGAGGAATCTTCTTCATACTCAGCCCATAATCTCTTAGTTGACTTTGAATCCATATTACTTGAGAGGTACAAGATGCTGCAACTATATACTCAGCTTCGGCTGTTGAAAGTGACACACAGGTTTGCTTCTTGGACTGCCAGCTAACAAGTTTACCGTCAAGAAATTGGCATCCACCTGTAGTGCTTTTTCGGTCCAGACCACATCCTCCAAGATCAGCATCAGAAAAAGCTTGAATGAAGAATCCAGATCTAGCAGGGTACCAGAGACCGAGAGATGAGGTTCGCTTCAGGTAACAGAAAATATTTTTCACCGCCACCATGTGAGGTTCTCTTGGATTAGCTTGAAACCTGGCACAATAACAAACAGAAAACATAATGTCCGGTCTACTAGCTGTTAGATACATAAGGGACCCTATCATTTGTCGATATAGTGTTATGTCAACAGCAGGTTTTTCCAGAGAAGGTGTTAACTTAGTGCCAAACGCCATAGGAACCTTTACTTTCGAGTCTCCTGTCATACCAAATTTTGTTAGCAAATTCTTTGTGTATGCCTCCTGGTTGATAAAGATACCTTCTGGTCCCTGTCTAATATTCAAACCAAGGAAAAAATTAATTGGACCCATTGCGCTCATTTCAAATTTAGTCTCCATCAACTTCCTGAATTCAGCCGTTAAGCTAGGATTCGTGGAGCCGAAGATGATGTCATCGACATAAATTTGAACTATCATTAGATGTTCGCCTTCTTTCTTTCGGAAGAAGGTTGGGTCAACCGAACCTTGCTTAAATTTCGACATTTTCAGAAAGCGAGTTAAAGTTACATACCAGGCCCTCGGTGCTTGCTTCAAACCATATACAGCTTTATCCAGCACATAGCAATGATCAGGGAATTTCTCGTTCACGAACCCGGGAGGTTGCTCAACATACACTGTTTCTTCTAGTTCTCCATTCAAGAAAGCGCATTTTACATCCATTTGGAAAACTTCGAAGTTTTTATGAGCAGCATATGCCAGGAAGATTCTAACTGATTCCAACCTAGCTACTGGAGCGAAGGTTTCCTCATAATATATCCCTTCCTCTTGGAAATATCCTTTAACTACCAACCGAGCCTTGTTTCTAATAACGTTCCCCTCTTTGTCCAATTTATTCCTAAAGACCCATTTCAAGCCAACCACTGAAGCATCCTTTGGTGTGGGAATCAGCCTCCAAACTCGATTTCGTTCGAACTCATGAAGCTCATCTTGTATTGCTTGAACCCAATCAGAATGATCAAGTGCAGCATTAATTGTTTTTTGTTCGACTTTGGAGACAAACGAATTAAACATACAGAATTCAACTTTAGAGAATAATGCAGTTTGTTTCGCTTTCAATTGAGAACGAGTGAGAACTTTCTCAGATGATTCACCAATGATTTGTGCTATGGGATGATCCTTGGTCCATTTCACTAATGGAGGATAATTTGGGTCATAGGCTGGATCCAACTCTGCATTTACTTCCTCTTCAAGTTCTGATTGATCACCTTCGTCAGTTGTATTCTCTTTCACCCCCTCGACTGGCGAAGTGTAACCTGTGTCAGGGCCAGAGTTGTCATCCTTTGTGGACGTCGGATTCTCCCCCTCGATTGGACTATTATTGGATGGGTTTGGAGCTGTATGCTCCCCCTCGCCTGGACCTTTATGAGTTGGGGATGGAATAAGATTCTCCCCCTCGAAAGACATTTCGGTTGTCTTTGGTGCTGATGAACTCTCCCCCTTGAACATTGAGCCGTTGTTTGGAGAGTCAGTTGAGGGTTGACTACCTGTCGGTTTATGAGGTTCACTTTCCATTTCTTTGGCAGCTTCATCTTTGATCTTTTTGAGATTGTCAATTTTGTTGTCTGCTGCTTTCGCCTCGGAGTGTGCTGCTTTCTCTGGTTCATCAAATAACCAAATGTACTCATCAAACAAGTTGGATATTGGAACCGAGACTTGTCCTGATTCAGGAAATATTTCACCTAAGGCACTTTCACTTCTTTGAACTTTCTTCATGTAATTATCGTCAAAGGTTACATAATATGTTTCTTCAATTCGTTTGGAGCGTTTTTTCAAAACTCTGTATGCTTTTGAAGTGAGTGAATAACCAAGAAAAATTCCCTCATCTGCTTTGACGTCAAACTTGTTTCGGTTCTCCTTTGAATTAAAGATGAAACACCTTGAACCGAACACGTGGAAAAATTTGACGTTGGGCTTTCGATTGTTTAAGATCTCATATGGAGTGATTGAGAATCTCTTGTTGAGCAAAGATCGGTTCTGAGTGTAGCACGCGGTTGCAACTGCATCAGCCCAAAAGTATAGTGGAAGAGAGGCGAAGCTGAGCATAGTTTTGGCTGCTTCACATAAAGAACGGTTTCGTCTTTCAACAATCCCATTCTGTTGTGGAGTATAAGGGGCTGAAAAGTTGTGAGATATCCCCTTGTCTGCCAGAAAATCCTCAAAATCTTTATTCTTGAATTCCAGCCCATTGTCGCTTCTGATATTCCTCACTGTCTTTCACAGCTGTACTTCCACTTGCTTGATGAACGTCTTCAGCTTGGGAGTTGCATCTGATTTCTGTTTAAGAAAGAAAACCCAGGTGAAGCTAGAAAAATCATCTACTATGACAAGAATGAACTTACTACCACCGAAGCTTTCGATAGGCGAAGGTCCACATAAGTCAATGTGCAGAAGTTCAAGAGCTTCAACAATCTTTGTATTGATTCGTGTAGGATGGCTCTTTCTGCTTTGTTTGCCCATCTCACACGCTGTACACAGATGTTCCTTGTCAAACTTGAGAAGAGGAAGGCCTCGAACATGATCACCAAGCACCAACTTATTAATGTCTTTGAAGTTCAGGTGCGATAGTTGTCGATGCCACAACCAACTTTCATCAGTGTTCGCCTTTGATAGCAGACATATAGCTGGTTTTCCTCGGATTGGGTTGAGATTTAAAGGATACATCTCTCCCTTGCGTTCAGACTTCAACAGAACCTTTTTGGATTGTTTCTCAATTATTTCTGAGCCCTCATCATCAAATGAAACTTTCAAGCCTGTTCCCACAACTAATTGTGATACACTGATGAGGTTATGCTGCAATCCTTCCACATACGCTACTTTTCGAATCGAGAAATCTCCGTTGGTTATCATCCCATATCCTTTGATTGTTCCATACGAGTTATTGCCATACTTCACACATCCACCATCCTTTAGGGACCGAAACTCCCTCAGCTCTTCCTTCCTTCCTGTCATGTGACGCGAGCAGCCACTGTCTATATACCATTCGTCATCGAACTGCTCGTCACGTATCACCTTTTTGATCAGCCGATCGCAGTCGTTGATCTTCTCACTCACAGGCTTGGCTGCAAAACATTTGTCCTTAGTCAGGTTCGGTTCCTCATTTGCACTTTCGGTTGATGCACCAGCTGTGACCATCAAACATCTTCCAGCCGAACCTACATCCTTTGCCACATAAGCTCTTCCATGAGTGGGCTTTCTCACCTCTTCATCTTCAGAATCGGTTGACCAAACTTCAACGCCACCGAACTCATCTTCATCTGCATTCTCCTGCACAACCAAGGCATTCATAGAACTGTTAGTCGCCTTCTTTTTCTTGATCTCTTCCAACTTGCGCATGTAGTACGCCTCGTCGTCTTCACCATCTCTTTTCTCAGCCATTTTCCTCAGCATGCAATCTTTGGCAAAGTGGTTCTTGCCGTGACAGTAATTGCAGTCGAACCCAGAGTCTCCTGCAAGCTTGCTCTCCTTCTTGTCTTCATCCTTTTGAGAAGAATTTTTCGCTTCATCCTTCACCTTCCCAGAGCTGTAACTTCCCTGCCAGTTTCGGTTCTTGTTGACAGGAAATTTTCTTCGTGCAAACTTCTTTGGATTGGTAACCATCATAGCATACTCCTCGCTTGTAAGGTCACACTCAGACATATCAGACTCTTCTTCTTCTTCTGCAATGCTTTTTCCTTTTGAGACAAGGGCCAGCGATCCCACACCAGAAACTACCTTTGCTTCTTTTGTTACTACACTCTCATGGGACTTAAGTATTCCCACAAGTTTCACTAGTGAGTAAGATTTAAACTGTTCATGTGCTTTCACGGTTGAAACCACAGCCATCCATTCTGGTCTCAGGCCGTTCATGAAGGTCACCTTCTGCTCGATCAACTTTCTTTCTATTCCATGCTTGATCATCTTACTTAGGAGATGATTGAACCGATCGAAAGTTTGTATGAGTTTTTCTTCTGGTTTCTGTTCGAAAAATCCAAATTCTGATAGCAGCAAGGTTTGAATGGAGTGTTCTAGATCTTCATCGGTTGAATAAAGTTCTTTCAACCTATCCCAGATTTCTTTGGCCGTCGTGCATGAACCAACCAACCGAAAAGTGTCAGATTGCAAGGCGAATCTGATCATTCTCATGGCCTTCACATTACACAGCAACTTGTCTTTCTCATCCTGTGGCATCTTCTCTACATCCGCCACCAGTTTGTTATATTCCTTTTGGGACTTAACTGTTGTGTTCGTTCCTAAGTGAACAAACGGCCCAAGCGTGATGGCTTCCCAAATGAGATAGCCATTGTCTTCAGATCCAACCACGTAATCTTCAAAGTGATGCGCCCATACTTCATAGTCTTGAGTGTAAAGAATGGGAATCCTGGTAGTGGATCCAATGTTGTTTGAGATGTTGATGGGATTTGTTTGCGAATCTTCGTGAGACATGGTGAGCTGCTAGAATCAGACCTGTAAACTTGAGATTAGGGTTTTATCAGAAACAGAGTTGCCGTCGATATGAAGAAGACGGCTTCTATTTATACGATAAAAGCGGAAACCCTAAAGAATTCTGAATACAGAAGGAATGTGTATTGATCACACAGTCTCCTGCTCTGATACCAATTGTTGAAACAAAGTTCAATTAGGATCGATAGATTCTATGCAGACAAACAATTAAGAACGTAATTATGAACACAAGAATGGCTTTGAATGTGTCGTATGATTAATGCTTTAACACCTCAGAAGAGCTCGATTAAGAACTTCGACTGTAGAGGTGTTTAGGGTTACAAAACTAAAACGATAATAATCACCAACGTTAACCTTTTAATTCATACATGCATGCATTATTTATAGTCTAACCCTACTAGCTAATCATGGATGGACAGGCCCAATCCGGATACAAAACACAAGCCCATGACGCAACACAATAAGACCCAACAATTTGTAGCTAATCTGTATGTAATTACCTACGGATAGTTCTTATTTTCTATTGTTCGGGACCCGAACGTCGTTATTTGTGCTTCGTTTTTTTCACAACTCTATTATACATGATTATCTCTACTTTAACCAACTAATAAATATTAATATCCTTCATAAAATTTTGTGCACCTTCGGGATCTATTGCTCGTTTCATGGTTTATAATTGTAATGCTTTATTAATACTTGTGAATAAAAATACTCGCAAACACATAAACATACACATATACCATAACTCATTCATCTATATAAATATACATATACAAACATAACCCATGATAAAGTCGGTGAAAGTATAACATTACAATCTTAAACCATGAAACGAGCAATAGATCCCGAAGATACACACAATTTTATGAAAGATATTAATAGCTATAAGTTGGTAAAAGTATAGATAAACATGTATAATAGAGGTGTGAAAAAAACCAACCGAAAAAAACGACGTTCGGTGCCCGAAAAATTGAAAAAAATAAAAATATGTAGGTAATTACCTACGGATTAGTTACGGATTTTTCTTATTTTCGATTTTTCGGGCACCGAACGTTGTTTTTTTCACACCTCTATTATACATGTTTATCTATACTTTTACCAACTTATAGCTATTAATATCGTTCATAAAGTCGTGTGTGCCTTTGGGATCCATTACTCGTAATGGTTTAACATTGTAATTTCTATTAATACTTGTGATTTTTGATCGTTTGTTGATGTGTTAAACGTAGTTTTTCGTTTAATCATTTGTTTGTGTGTTAAACACATTCGTTACCATTATTATATATTATCATTATGTTTAAAAATATTATTATTATTTATAGTATGATTTTTAATTGTTCGTGTCTTAAATATGTAAAGAAATGATCCAAAAAAAAGTTTTAAGATTCGAATAATAATAATAATAATCAATATTTAAACACGAAACTTACATGTAATTCAAGAAGTCAATCACATAAAAAAGTTGACATTTATATATATAAAAAATAGCAACCGCACATTAAATATGTCTACTCTAAATATATTGTTTAGAGCGTTGACCATATATTTAAAGAGCAATTTGACATTTAAAAAAAAAACATATGTATATTTCCCGTATGCAATACATACATACACATACATGCATACATATTTACGTGTCGTGTCTTAAATTGTCATCCCGTCTGCAATACATACATACACAATATATGGTTTGTAATCAGTTGTCATGGTTTGAAGCCCAGTTAGGTTGGTAAGCAATGACAGATTAAGGCTGTGTTTGGCACGCCACAACTAGCTGATAAGCTAGCTTATTTTTCGAGCTTTTTTATATTGTTGTGTTTGGCAAGCCAAAAAGTAGCTTATAAGCTAGCTTTTTGAAAAGCTACTTAGACTAGCTTTTTAGGAGCTTTTTTAAAATTTTCCAAATACACCCCTTAGTTAATTATAGAAACACATACTCCTACATGTCCTTTCATGTAATTTTATATATTTCAGCTAGCTTTTCAGCTAGTTTTACCAAACGTTATTTTTTATCAGCTAGCTTTTCAGCTATCAGCTAGCTTTTTATTTAACAGCTAGCTTTTCAGCTATCAACTAGTTTTTCAACTAACAACTAACTTTTCAGCTAGTACGCCAAACATAGCCTAAGAGTTAGGCTTTATCAAGAACTCTTGATTATAAGCCATGACTCTGTCGACTGTTATGTTGAGATACATGAATAATGAAGATGAAAAAGAACAAAGCTTGTTTTGAGACTGAGCAAACTTAATTAAACAAATTATATTTGTGTTAGAGTGTTAAATGGGAAATAGATGCACAAGAAAGAAGCTCCATCGATTTTAGTCGGAGGTTTCTAATATATATATATATATATATATATATATATATATATATATATAGAGAGAGAGAGAGAGAGAGAGAGGGGGAGGGGGGGAGGGGAGGGAGAGAGATTTTAATTATTTAAATGACAAAACTGCAAAAATGGTCCCTGTGGTATGCATTTTTTTGGGGTTTTAGTCCAAACCACGATTTTTTTGGATTGGTGGTCCTTTTGAGCTAGTTTCGTTGCGTTTTTGGTCCCTGTGAATAGTGAAATGACTGTAATACCCTTGGGGTATTTATTTTCCATTTTTAAATTCATTTTTTTTCTAATTTAATAATTATTTATTCATTTTAATTATTAAAAAAATAAGAGGGCCCACCTCTCTCTCTCTCTCTCAAACTCTCTCTCTCTCTCTCTCTCTCTCTCTCTCTCTCTCTCTCTCCTCCTTCTTCATTTATGACCAAGAACTCCCCACCGGAGTTGGAGCCGTTTTTCCGGCCACCAAGACATTCGGGGTTACCTACTGCCACCGCCTTTTCTATTCAAATCACTTCAAAAATCCCTAAATCACATGCATATCGGGTTGAAGACGTCTAGACAACATTTCATCAAGAAGCTTCATTGCTTCAGTAATCCCACCGTAAAAAATGGTGGCCTCGATCAAAATTGTGTAAGTAATCACCATAGGTTTACAGTTATCCTCCAGTTGGCTGGATCGATTTGATTCAGCTTACAAAACCCACTGAAGTAGACCCAATTTTCAGATCGATCACTTCCAGCATTAACTTAATCTAAATCTCTATCGATGGAAGATGCTTGGGGGGTGCTGAAGGGGCTTTTTAGACAGTGGAGATGGCAGCAATAGAGGAGGCTGAAGACCACAATGGAGCTGGTAGCGGTGGAGGAGGGTCGATGTTGTTTGTATTGGGGTAGCGGGAGCATATGGAACCTCCGTGAGCAGCATCGTCATCATTGAACCACCACATAACACCACAGAACACCCATGACGACTTCCTATCCCTCCTTCTCCGACGACATCCTTTGCGAAAACCTTAATGCAACCTCCCTTCTAGGGTTATCTCTGAGAACGTAATCCACCCGAGGCGGTGGGCGGATGTTAAGTAATCGGAGTAGACAGAGAGGAGGAAAGAGATGATGGTGGATTTCAGATTCATACACACACATATTGATTTCGAAAACGAAAACATACACATACAAATCGATTTTTGAGCATTGTGTTTGTTCTTGAGCATTATGTGTTCTTGAGCACTTGTTCTTAACACTGTGTGTGTTTAGAATTAAAAACCAAAAAAAATCTGGAGAGATTGAGAATAGGTGTGTGTGTGAGTGTATTACCATGTGTGGAGAGAGAGAGGGGTGGGTCCTCTGTTATTTTTTTAATTGTTAAAATGAATAAATTAATATTAAATTTTAAAAAAATGAAAGAAAAATGAAAAATAAATACCCCAAGGGTATTATAGTCATTTCAATTTTCGGAGAGACTATTTTCACATACAAACCACTCCAAAAGGACTATGAATTCAAAAAACTCGAGGTTTGGACTAAAACCCCAAAAATTTGCATACCACAGGAACCATTTTTGCAATTTTGTCTATTTAAATAGATAAAGAATGAAAATGATTATGAGGATGATAAATATGTCTGGAAATCAACCCTGTGATGCCCGATAATCCACCCTAGGACAATTGATTTGTAAACACTTGGTATTGTTTGTTTGTTTTGTTAGTGCTTAGTTTGTATGGTATTTTGGATATAGGAATGGAATGTGTAAAAGTTGGTATCAGGGGCATTTTATGGTATTTGACAAAAAAATAGAAATTTTTAAATTTTTATTTTTTAATAAAACGAAATTAGCGACAGATTTCCGTCGCTAAATAGGTCCGTAGGTAATTCGTAGGAAAAAAGTCAATTTTAGTCAAACTTGACTCCCGTTGGTAATCCGTAGGAAATCCGTCACTATTTATTTTTGTAGCTATTCCGTAGGAAAATAGCTAAGTTTAGTCAAATTTCACACCCGTCGGCAATCCGTAGACATTCCGTAGCAATTCCTTTATGTAGTTAATCTGTAGATATTATACCTACGGAATAGGCCATAGCTAGTCCGTAGCAAATCCATAGGTATAAATTTACCACGGGCGTTTATGCTACAAGCATTTTTCCGTAGCAAATCCGTATGTATTTCCTTATACCTACTATGGATTGTGTCGTAGCTATTGCCCCAGTTTTCTAGTAGTGATTAGCCATGATCAGATCGATTGTAAGAATGTCAAAGGATAGCATTCACGAAGAAAGCTCGAAGTCCGATTTCAAAGATGAGCATACCAAGCCATGAGATCTGAAAAATGAAAAATCTAACATTTCTTGTGTAGATTTATTTACTATTATGTTTTCTTGATAAGAAAACTCGACGTCCAATTCCAAAGATGAGCATCCGTGGCCAAAAAATGCTTAATTTATGTGGATGGTGTGATATGCTGCATATGCATGCGTAGATAGTTTAGATACAATACATTTTAGAAAATATTAGAAGATATATTGATTTTTGAGTTTTCTGATATTATAAAAATATTATATTTTAAGTGTGAATAATCGACCCATCGTTTTAGAGAAAGGAAAAAATCGACGTATCTAAGTTTTGGAGAAAGAAAAAAAAAATCCTTAGTGATATCGAAATGTGCATTCACCGGTTCACACCACTTGCGTTGAGCTTTTAGGTCAACAAATGTTTGTTTGCTTTTATATTTTTTGATTTATTATTATTTTTTGATTTTTATCTTTTGGTTTTCTTTTACCCTTTTCTCTTCATGTCGGCGTACATACAGTACAGCTGTGATGTTGGACATAACAAAAATTCAATGATATTGATATTGATTAACAGTGATTACATAATTAATTGTAATTAAATGAGTTGTATAGTATATTGTTAGAACACGCTTTTATTGTTAAAAAATATCATAATTAGAATTAGAAATTAATTTGTTAGCATTTGATAAATTTACCCATTTTATAACTAATAGACAACATAACGAAAATAATATTTCAAAAAGTGATATTGTTAAATGTTTGTATAGGTTTTTATATATTTACATCTTTTCTAATAGTTGTTAGTGTATTACTTTTTTTGAACAAGAAATATTATAGAAAAGCTAGTTAGAGGCTAGAAGTACAATTTTGTAATACATTCCGTGTGAGGTTTGAGAACCCAATTTTCCCATCATAAGGAAATACCCTTATTGGATCTAATTTTAAGCCAATTAAAAGCATAAAATTTGACCTCAATAGTTAAAGCAAGACTAGACTTAATCTTAAGTTAAAAACCCGCTTATTCCTATAATTCCGTATCATCGACATTAACGTGATGAGAATGACTTCAACCACAATTGTGAGTCTTTTGTTAAGAGGCTTTCTACCATTCCAGTTCAAAAAAATTAGTAATCGTGGAAGAGGAAGGTGGATTACTAGGTCACCAAGTGTGAAGTAAGCCTCTAACTTCTTTAACCGTGTTGCAGTCAAGAAAAATGTGTGCATCAGTTTCAGGGCTGCTGTGCCAAAAGGGACAAAAAACGGATGGTAATATGATCCCCCTTCGGTGCAAGTTCGTGCGAGTTGGTAAACGAAGATGTCGTGCGCTCCATATCAGCAGGTTAACCTTACCATGTGCAATTTTATTCCACATCGTTCAAATAAAATTTTGCTCAAGAAATTGATCATCAATGTTCTTTCTAAGAGAGGAAACCGAGAAGATACCGTCACTTTTTAGACTCCACAACCATTTATCCGAACGTTGCATGAAGATAGTATCCAAATCCATACCATGTTGTTGAGTGAAATGGTGAACTTGACCAATACGACCCCAAATAAACAACAGTCCTGGAACGCGCTCTACCAAGACCTCCATCTTCCCCATGAAAGGCAGTAATTTTGAATAACTAAAACATTTAGGTACTATTTGGTTTGTAGAATATTTATGAGGAAGTTGAAATCGGAATTGGAAATCGAATTATAATTAATTCCAGATTCTATTTGATTCGCATGAAATGAAATTGGAATCCATGTAAAATCACAGAATTACCATTTTTTTTGTTTTGCTTAATTTTACTTTATTTTCTAACTTATATGTAAAGATACATTATATAAATTATAAAATAGAAAAATATCGGTAGTGGCGGCGATAGTGATGATGGCAGCAATGGTGGTAGTGGTGTTGGGTGATGGTAGTGGCGATGGCGGTGGCAATAGTGGTGGTGGTGGTGACGAAGATAGTAGTGGTGATGGGTGATGATAGTGGTGGTGGTGGCGACGGTAGTGTTGGTGGTGATGGCGGCGACGGTGTTGGTGGAATTCGTGAATGTGAGTTAGATGTTTTGCACATTAGAAAGAATAAAAATGTTCAATCAAAACGTTATAGTTAATTATTTTTAATGATAAAAATTCTTAAATATGAAAGTTATATAATAATGAGGGTTTATTTGATATTTAAATTAACTATAAGGGTTTAATTAATATTTATATAAAGTTAAAGGGGTTCAATTCCTAGGGACTTAAATGTCACTAAAGAAGACTACAAGGTAAATAAATTAATACAAAGGGTCAAATGTCAAATTTCAAGGTTGGATGGAGTAAATTGGCAACACTAAATTATTAATCAAAATTGAGAATTGAGTTAAAGTTGACAAAAGTCGAAAGTTGAGGTACCAAAAGAGTAAAATACGGAGTTTTGCATTGAACTAATGCTACAGAGTTCAGCCCTACCCAAAGGGACCAGCCAACCGAACCCCGTTTGATCGGTGAATCTCAGATTTGATTGGGATGAGAAATCCCCAAATAAAAAAACGAGGATGGAGATACCCCTAGTCTTCGACCTTAGACTCGACTCCGATATATAATAATATATAAAAATAATACAAAACATATATAATAAAATTTACAATATCTAAAATTTAATCCAAGTAACCTAACTTATTAGTAATTACTTTGTTGAAATTATATTTTTTCTTCTTCATTTAGCTAATTTAACCTGGTGTATAATTTTTTTTTTGTTCTCATTGGTTAATCTTTTGGTACCTCAAATCACTCTTATAATTTTTTTCTACTTAATTTTCCATGTATGTATTTAAATTTGATAGAAAATTTGTTTATAGTTTTTTATGCAATCTATGAATATTTTTAGGTTTTGTAAAATCTTTAAATTTATGTTGGTAAAATTGAAATTTAGAGTTCTTCTTTACATAAAAGTTTTCATATTAAAATAGAAAAAAGAAATCTTTGATTCCCTATTGGGGAACCCCGCTCCGCGTTGGAGGTAAGGATGGAGATTTATTTATATTCCCCGATGAGGATGGCGATGGGGATGGGGATTGAAATGAGAATTTATGGATGAGGATGGGGATTGGGGTCCCTGGTATTCCTCGACCCCGTTGCCATGTCTATCTAGATACAACAGAAAGGTGGAAATGAGAGAGAGAGAGAGAGAGAGAGAGAGAGAGAAACGAGAAAACAGAGGCAGTCGGGAAAGAGATCGACAAGAAGACTGGATCAAATTTTGGGACTATGGTGCGACTTCTACAGGTATATGTGTGTCGTGGATCGATTTCTTGAGATTAGTTAGGCTGTATACTAGCCATGACATCCACCAACATCCCCAAACCTTAAAGAAACCACCACAGCACCACTATGTGTTGTGGTTGCATTTTTGAATGGGAAACAACCATTTAGGCTTGAGTTTATGGATGTTTCTTGCTGTTAGAAACCAGAACTACGAGCCTTGGTACTTGTGATGACTTTTGAATGCTAGAACAAGTGAAACATCCCCCATTTTTGCTTGTATGTTGTCCTGAATGTCGTACACCACAAAATAATGATAATGAATCATCGTGGTTGGGTTTAAAGGTGAAACAACCACGTGGGCTTGAATTTTCTAATGTTTCTTAATGTTTTGGGAAACATTAAGGCACTCATTTCCTTCTGATCTCATGTAGATGTATAGAACAAATGAAAATAGCAAGTTGTGGCCCTAGAGTTGTTTGGAATGGTTTACGATCATAAGTTGATTTCTAGTTTCGCTTATTGATGTTTCTTTATGTCAAAAACTCATGAGAACAGTCCATTGGTGCTTTTTTGTGCCAAATGCAATTAAACTTCATAAACATATAAATCCTATCGAGAAACCCCTAATGTGAACCATTAACGAGCCCTTTATTCATGGTAAAACCTTGTTGGGAGCCTGGGAGACAACAAGTCGGATCTTATATGCAACATAGAGCATAACTGGGATCGAAATGGTAAAAACCATCGTAGACGTGGGTTGTAGGAAAATTTATCTTCTTTCCAATTCTATTGGGATCAAATCAATCGGAGCTTTGGTTTTTGAGTTATGGATTGTCACACCCCCAAACCAAGATGGCGGAAACGTCTGGGGCTGGATGACTTCAAGAACAGTATCACAACATAATGTACAATAGTGATCAAAGCAAACACAATCATCATAAATATAATTGAGAATGTTACATTGTTTCCAAGTATTGTATGTTTCAAAACCAATTACATTATGATGACAAAAATGAATAGTACGACGTCGTAACGTCCCATCCTCAAAATCCTTGTGACTACTTGTTTAACGGTTTCTGAGAATACAAGTAGTTTTGAAAAGTATCAACAATTAAGTTGGTGAGTTCATAAGAGTTTTGTATAGATAAAAATCTGTAATTCTTTCCTTGTAAAAATGATAGTATTTGTTCCCAGAAAATCCAATATTTTCTTAAAATGAGTTGTAGTCTTAAAACCCTAAGACCAAAAATGTGTAAGTATTTCTATACTAAAAATAGTATTATGTAGTTTTATTCTTATATAAAACCATTTGAACGCATGTTACCCCGTAAACTAAATGTATCGTTGATTTCCCATGTGAGTTATTACAAACATGCTAAAACCGAAGTTGGCCTGCCGTGACACTCTTCAAGCGTCGGAATGTTAGACATTTGTCACCCCAGACCTGCCGGTCTAGCTGTAGCTAGTAGCTTAGGTGCGGGATTGTCAGTCCCGTATAGATCTATACACAAGTATCACGCTCTCTTACCGGGATTCTGGTTATAATTCAGGATTTTAGTGTGTACTCTGGTAGGTACGGTGAAGACTTTGTCTCACATAATTGTTTCAACAAGTTCACGTTTTGTGTAATGAAAATCCTTGTAAGTGTAATTATCACTTTTGCATAGTATTAATATAGTGTATAATAATTATATACTTTTATATAATTATTCGTTTTGTCCCAAAATTTTATAATAGTGTTAATGACCCATATACTATACCTATTATAGTTTATTATGAAAATTTCGTTGTACCTATATATATATATATATATATATATATATATATATATATATATATATATATATATATATATATATATATATATATATATAGGCTTAGGTTATTCTATTCAAAGTAATTATTGTGTTATTGTATGCATAAATGTGACCCAATCATTTTACTTATTTTAAGAAAGTGATTAATACATATTATTAAATTAAAGAGAATTGAAAAATACCATCTAATTTCATTCTAAGGGTATTTTAGACAATTGAGATAATTTTAAAAAAGGAAAATTCCATATTTTTTGGGATAATTAACTCTCTTGATTTTAAAATTATAATTTTTTTAATTACTTTAATTTTAATTATAACGTAATTTTTATAATTAAACCCGATTTTATTCTGTCAGAATGACATTCTTTTTATAATGATATTCTATGAAAATTCAAGCCATAAACTAATAAAGAGACTTACTTCTCGCAGAATAAACAAATTTTTAGATACAAGTTAAATTTTTTCTATCACATCCTTGAAAAAATAAAAAACTTTATATTTTATTCTATAATAATGAAACACTCCCTAATAACAAACAAATATAATATGTAGATTATTCTATTGGAATATACTATTACATATACTCTTATCATTCTATTATAGATTAATCTAACAGAATATGACAATGAGTAGTGCATTTTTCTGGAAGATCGGTGACCATTGAGGATTGTTCATGTCTATCCCAAACGCATTCATCCAACCTTCGGGTCATTGATCATCATGTACTTCATTCATTCTATGAGAATAACTGTCATGAAAATGAACTTCTTTAAGAGTATGTTTTTTGGATACAAGTTCAAAATTTTCATTACATTCTTAGAAAATAAAAAGTTTATGTACTATTCTATGATAATGTTACACTCACTAATAACAAACAAACACAATATATAAATTATTCTACTGGAATATACAATTACATATAGTCTTATCATTATATTTTAGATTATTCTACCAGAATATAATGATAATAGTCCATTCTTTTTAGAAGATCGGTGACCATTGTTCATCTTCATATCACACACTGTCATCCAACCTTCAAGCCCTTGATCATCATTTTCCCTTCACGTATTCTATGAGAATAACTGTCATGGAATCGAATTATGTAAGAATAAAATTATGTGAGAATGCTTTTATAAGACAAATAATAAACCAAATTTTAATAATTTTGAGCGAATGTACATTTCCCCAAAAATTATCAACTCCAATTCTTTCAAAGTTTTATAATCTAATAAATAATTCAGCTAGTTTATTTTGAAAGAATTATACCTTGGGGCTAGCCTATTTGACCGATTGATATCAGTCTACAGAAAGGTGTATTCTTGCTTGGTTACATACCTGTTTCACATATCAAATGGTCAAAAAAAAACATAAAACATTATGCTCACTCAAATTCTACTTATTATTAAAAAAGGAAAAACTTTGGAAGATAAAAGTAAATGGAGAAAAAGGAAAGCAACATTGATTCCAACAAAGTGAGAGAGCAAAAAAAATCAATTCTAGCAAAAAACAATTTTAACGAAAAGGGACTTTGTTTGATAATCAATAATAAACTCCTGTTATAAAAAAGAATAAAAATAGAGGGAGTAATCAAACGTACCTGAGCATAAGCAATCCTCATTATGCCACACATGCTTGTACTAAATCCTCCATACACACACCAACCTCATATACAGATAACTCGACATGATCAACAACCACAAGTTCCGTATCAGGGCTAGGATTTGTAATAATAAGTCTTAATGGATTCATCATCTCCTCCTTTAGTCTACAACATAATACAGCCTGGCTAAGTTTTTTCACATCTTCTTTTTGAATAAATAGATCCAAACTCCTATACCCTTTATCACTACTCCATATTCTCCCATGTACAATCTATATAAAAATACCCAATTCAATAAAAAAACATTCCTAATTAATTAAATCCGTTTAATTATTTGTAAAGAAAAAGTGTATATACATACACGGATATTGAAATCCTTGGAGATCTTGAAAATGACATACACAAGGATCAACCTCAACATCGCATCCTCTGAACAATTCTTGAGCAACTGGTTCTGAAACACAAGAATGTCCTAGTTCAATATCGTACTCTTCTCCCCCTACCTCAAGCTCACATGTGATAGAACATCCTCCTAACACGACACTTAGATGTTCACATGTTTCCTCACATGGTATATTTGTGTGAAGCAACTCCCTACATGAAAATTTATTAATTCATTAATATTTCACCTCAAATCATTGTAAAAAACAAGATAGAGGCTTACATGCCATCTGTAATAAAGAAAAGGTACATAAGTTTTCCATCTGGGGTTGTCACTTTAACTCTCTAAATTGCTAGATCAAGCTCACACAGTACTTTCGTCACATCTACAATAAAAGATTTAATTGGGTCAAAATAAGAACATGAAAATACTTGCAAGATCAAAACATGAAAATACGAGAAATCTTACCATGTATCAACCCTTTTAGATTTAGGGAGAAAACTTTCAAGAGACAGAGTGGAGGCGATTTGAAATAATCAGAATCAGATAAGTGATTGAGATAAATTGTAGGTAAACTTGAAGGGCAACAAGATAAAAGCCGATTTTTATCTTTCCCAGTTGACCCTCATCGAGCATGGGCGTGGGACTACCCATAAGACTATGTAACATAGAGTTTGGGAGAACAAGATTTCAATACAATCAAGCATCCATGATAAATCCATTTTACCTAAAATTTGACAGAACATGAACTTAAATCTTACCAACGGGAATTTAGGAGAAAGAAAGTAACTTAAATTTCCAACCTCCACAGGTAACATAGACTCCGAATTGAAGTATTTGAAGCGGCGACAGTGCAGACAGGATGAACCACTAACATCATGTGACAGCGGTGGGAGTCGCTAGGATGAAAAAGATGGAGGCACGGCTTTAGGGCATTGTGCCTTATAGGAGTGACTCATCGAATCGATGATGGTGGATCTTCTGTGGGCGTTGGTCGATGGAGTGACTTGTAGGTTTTATAAACTAGAGAAATTAGGTTAAAAGTCAAATACCATAATTATAGGGATTATTTTTGGTAGTTACTAAACAAATTACTATACTACCCTTATTTATTTATTTAATTATTTAATTTTTTATTTAATTTTGATTGGCCCACATTTATGCATACAATAACACAATAATTAGTTTAAACAAATGAACCTAGCTCTCTCTCTCTCTCTCTCTCTCTCTCTATATATATATATATATATATATATATATATATATATATAAGTTAACATGTTTAGATGTTCACAAATAACATATATTATACATCTAACACAAGTATATAAAATTTTACTATGATAAAGCCAGTTTTCTAGTTTTTGGCCTTTTACATCACCAAACGGTAAATATTGAATTATAAACTTTGTAAAATTTATTTTTACCTTTTTATAAAGTTTATATCAATCTAACCTTATATGTTTAAAACAACATATTTTAGGTCAAATCTCACAAAAATGGTACCATAACCTGGTTATGACCACTTTTGCTAGAAAACCCTAATTTTTACATAAAAATTGTGGATTTTTAGGTGTTCTTTTTGTAAAACCAAATCCTTGGTATTTATAACTAGTTTTATAACATATGTCCAAAATAACATATTTTGATTTATATCCCACAAAAATGATGTAATAACTTAGTGATAACAATTTTTGCTAGAAAAGCCATATTATGTTCATAAAAACCCTAATTTTATAGTTTTGTTTTTATGACTTTTTCTTAAGAACACATATCATGTTTATACTCATTTTTCATAGATTTGCATTTTGAACAACATACCACACATAAATGTTCATAATACTAGGTAATAACATTATTTCATGTAGATAACATTTTTACACAACATGAAAGTAAGCATGTATAACAACTTGTACAATTATATAAGTTTACTTGTGTTCTCCCCTAAAACTTGGATAAAGATGAAAATGAGGGGTATGAACTCACATTGAGTGTGTTTCTTGGTGGATAAAGAGGTAAAGATGAAAGATTTCAAGCTAAGAACACTTGAAGAACACTTGAAGATTGAAATATCCTATGGATATTAACACATATTAATGTGTGTAATTGTAACAAAATTAGTATATATATATATATATATATATATATATATATATATATATATATATATATATATATATATATATATATATATATATATATATATGTATAGAATCACTAGATTAGTAAGGAAAAACTTAGCAAAAGATCAAGAACCAACTTATGGAGATTAATCTTGAGAGAATGACTTGTTCTTGAATAGGAGAAGAAGAAAATGAAGAAGATGGAGTGAAGGGGGGGGGGTCTCGGCCGAATAAGAAGGAGAGGGGGGTGGGGTGGGTATGGTGGGGGGAGAAGGTAGGGTGTGGCTTTTTTAATACAATATTCAAGCATGACTTCTCAAATTTAATAATAATACTTTGTACAAATGTAATAATCATATAAAACAAAAGTGGTTTCTTTTATTTTTATAAAAAGAATGGGTAATTTTTATAAGAGTTGGTGATTTTTATAAAAAAAAATATGGTAAAAATGATGTATAATTACTTAATTTGAATCATTTAAATTCAAATTATTATAAAAATCACTATCATCAAAAATAATAACACATTACACGAAAGTTAGGATGATTCCTAATTCTTTTCGTTAAAGTTTAAGTGTTTAAGTCGGGTATAGAATCTGTCGCATTTGGTGACGAATTCACCAAAAAATTTCAATATGCAATCTTTGTTATGAATTTGTCATGTAGTATACGGTTTATGAACTCAACTACATCGTGTTATGAATATTATTTATACCTAAAAAATATATAATTGAATTATCGAATTTTTACGTTACTAACCCTGATTAGGGTTTATATTCAATAATTGGTAAAAAGAGGGGTACTTTGAATTATAACTTGTCAATAGTACATTAGTAACATTAGGGAATTTCACATTTCTCCTAAAATTCTAATACGAGTTGAGTTGACCTGGTTGACTTTGTTTGACCAAAATTTACGGTTGTCACATGGATTGCACATTGAAAGGGTTCGGGTTGCGGATATCCTAGATGTTGGTGGTGTTCGGGTGAACTTGTATACTCTACCATTTGTCAACGATCTAAGGACCTTTTGTGTTAATATGTAGTCTATTATGATGACTTGGTGCTAAGAGATTTAAGTAGAAATAAAAGTTAGTGGTATAATCATTATTTCCTTATAACTTCATATTCTTAGTTGTCATATTAAGTGTTAAGGCTTAAACTAATGTTATAATTATGATTAGGTCTTTTTGAGACTTACAAATAGACATGCAAGTCACATGTAGGGTGAAGTAGAGCAACTTATATATTTGTGCGTTCTCATTTATCTAACATTGATTTTTTGTTGAATTAAAAACTGATATTTGGAACATAGCTGAGGTTGCTACAATCAATGACTGAAGGAATATTTGATAAATGAGAAAGAAATGATGAAGGAGGTGACTCATTAATCTATGAGAGTTGCAACCTGTGACATCCCCAATTTTACGGCCAGAAAAGACCGATTTATTTATGCTTATTTTGAAATCAGAGTATCCTTAAAAGAATAATATTGCGGAATTTGTTCCCAAAAACATGATAATGATATTATCAAAACATTTCCGAACAAACGTATTTTATTTATACTAAAAACCTTGGGATGTCATTGTCGATACAATACATAAGCATAAACAAAATAATACAAGCCTTACACTAGTTTGTCTAAACTACTGGCCTATAAGCATCCATAAATCTCACATCATATCATCACACCTATGCTCTTGTGTCGCTACCTGTAATATAAGAAACTGAGTGGGTCAGGCTTGGCAACCTGGTGAGCATATAGAGTTTTCAACCCAAAATAATTAAATCTTTATTTATTATTATCAGATCATCAACCTGATTACCCCTTCCCACTACCCTCACTCTCTGTCCCTAGCATCTAATTTCAAGGTACCTATCCTAAGGATCATTTTTGGGATTTCGAAATATAAAATAGAGTATTAAGAGAAGTGTTAATAAACAACTATGATTGAGACAGGTAGTTGTATATTACTATAGAATTTAAGTAGCAAGTATTAGTGAAATAAATAATAGAGTATTGTTATATGAGTTAATGAGTTAGTATAGTTGAGATACTGAGATAGATAGATAGATAGATAGACATATATATATATATATATATATATATATATATATATATATATATATATATATATATATATATATTACTATAGAATTTAAGTAGCAAGAGATATATTAAGAGAGATAGATAGATAGACATATATATATTACTATAGATAGATAGATAGATAGACATATATATATATATATATATATATATATATATATATATATATATATATATATATATATAGTTGAGATACTGAGATAGATAGATAGATAGATAGACATATATATATATATATATATATATATATATATATATATATATATATATATATATATATATATATATATATATATATATATATATATAGCGAGAGATATATTAAGAGAGACAGAAAGATATATATATATATATATATATATATATATATATATATATATATATATAGTGAGAGAGATATTGATAGAGAATAAGAGAGATGTGGAGGGAGATATAAAGAGATAGGTATATAGTGGGGGAGATATTAAGAGAGATATAATAGAGAGAGGGGGATATATATATATATATATATATATATATATATATATATATATATATATATATATATATATATATATATATATATAGTGAGAGAAACATATTAAGAGAGATTAAGACACTTAGAGAGAGAGAGAGAAGGAGTGATGAAGAAGCGAAGAATAGAGATAGAGAGAGATGGATTGTGAATATAAAGATAGGGAGAGATAGAGTATGTGTATAGTGACAGAGAGAAAAAGGAAGAGAGAGAGAGAGAGAGAGAGAAACTATACACCGATGAGTGGTGTCTTTTATGTCATAATTATTTTGTGTATCTTTGTTAAGGATTACTCACTAAGCTCTTTGTAGCTTATTCTTTTGATGATATGTGTTTTGCAGGTAACTTTATTTATGAAGTACAGATCATAGAAGAGATAGTGATACCAGACTCAGATCATTGTATTTTATTTTCTTTGAACTAATCATGTAGATAACTACTTGTGTTGGATTGTTTATGTAAGAATACACCAATGTGTTTTATAAATAATAAGTGAAAGTTTTTGGGTGTACCTTGTGTTAAAAAGACGGGTGTTACAGATTATGTTATGTGCATACAGAACAATACTGCGAACGACGACAAAGGAGACACCATTGAACCTAGTTTATGGCTCAGAAGGAGTAATACCATTGGAATTAACCGTCCTCACAGACGTAGCAACAAACTATGACCAAATCACCAACACCAATGGGTTGCGAACAAACCTAGAGTTATTATTAGAAAGGATGGAAATAGCAGCAATTCAGTAGGAACATTACAAAAAGCAAACCAAGATCCTTACAACCAACGAGTCCACAATAGGTCATTCCAGGTCGGAGAACGAGTAGTAAGAAATAACAAAGTGACTCGGTAGTAGCCACAAGTTAAATTACAACTAACATAGGAGGGACCATATAAAATATATGAAGGAAAATGAGATGATTCATATATTCTAAAAACCATGGACAGAGATACGGTGCCAAGGACATGGCGTGTGAAAAACCTATGAAAATTCTATGTTTAAAAATGAGGAATCACAATAGAAGAAACATGAAGTTCTCTACATGACTTATGAGGGGGACACGCCACCCCAACAAGGTCGCAATACTACCTTGATGAAATCATACCTACATCTGATTCAAAGCAACATGATTTGTGAAGGGCACACGACACCCCATCAAGGTCGCAATACTACCTTGATGAAATCATACCTACATATGATTCAAAGCAACATGATTTGTGAGGGGAACACAATACCCTGGCAAGGTCGCAATACTACTTTGATGAAATCATACCCAAAATTGATTCAAATCAATATGATTTGTGAGGGGCACACGACACCCCGACAAGGTCACAATATTACCATGACGAAATCATATACACATATGATTCAAAGCAACATGACCTATAAGAGGCAAATGATACCCAGGCAGGACAACAAGTTGATTTGCAAGGTTCCCGAAATACACAACATCAAGACGCATGAGGATTAGGAAAATGTAATCAAGCGTGAATGGGAAGCGTAAAAAAGGAAAAAAAAGGTAATTATTGATGGAAATTAGTGCCCATCGCCATAACAAATCCCAATAATATTACTATAAATAGAAGTGTCCTTTTGGGTTACATGAAAGAACAAAAAGAAGCAGATCTAAAAAGATATTTATTTGAGGGACTTGTTTTATTAGTTAACTAATAGTTTAATTAATTAATAGTAAATAAATGGAATATGGAATATTACAGAATGATTTGAATACCATACATAATTACTATTAAATTTGGTATTTATCTCTAAGGTTTCAAATCACCTCCCTATAAATAGAGGACTACAAATCCGGTTTTGACACTTAAGAAATATACCTCTAAGCTACCAAAGTTCAAATCTCTTAAAACTATAAAGAATCCCGAATAGTCGTTCTCACATCGTGGCAGTTTAATCCCCACTTCGTGATCAAAGAACATAATCGATATTTTGATTTTGTTTAAACTTGAAGTTTGAGGACTACTTGGATTTGTTTCTTCTTTGCATCTTGGGTGCGATCACAGAAGAGGAACTCTCCTTTGGGTTCTGTAGTCTAATTCATTGGCTCGAAAAAAGAAGAAACCAACTAAGAAATCAAAGGTATGTCTTCTATCTATAAATTTCTAATAAGTTGTATAGACTAATGAATTTAGATCCTTCAGATTTCGAGTTTAGATCAGAATTTTTTATTGTTTCCACCGTCCTATGTTTGATCTAATGAGGCTCGAAACCCTTCAGTGGTATCAGAGCATGGTCAACTCAAGTCTATTGCACTTAGACTTTGTTTTTTAGTATGTTAGGGATTGTATGTGTAGGGTTTCTATTTTAAATCATTTCAAAAAGTCTAGAAAATTTCCTTGATTGAAATTAAACCTGTAAATCAACATTTTAGTCGCTCTGCCTCTTCGCCACGACGTGGCTGGTCTGTAGCACTGTGATTTTTCACCAAAAATATTTCTTTTATTTTTTAACCAATTTATATCAGAAAACGTTAGCGGAAGTCTTATTAAGAAAACATCACAAATGATTAATTACAAAATCTTTCAAAAATAATCCATCAAAATCCAAAGTTGTAAACCGACCAAAACAAGTATCAACACCATGTGTGAATGAAACATCACATGAAGTCTCAAAATGGTATCATCACTACTAACCAAAAGACTATAATTACCCCAAAGATCCCAACCTCACCGGGCCATCAACATTAAGCTACATGTACCAATGCAAAACCCATAACAACGGGCAAGAAACAAGGTCAACATCAGCACAGTGAGTCAATCTCAAGAAAATAAGCATGGAAACAAAACATAAACATACACCATATCAAGTCATGTAATCACATCATTCCATGCAACATACATATATAATTATTAACATATACGTATATACATTAATCTGGACATTCTTTCATCAAAGTAATTATTATTTTTTTGCTTCAGTTAAATTACATTTAATGTCCCTCGCTAACTAGGGTCTATTGCATCGCTAACACTCCCGCAATAATGACCCTGTTCGCTACTAATGTGACATGGCAACCCAATGCCCCAAATGGGGTGTGACTCCCACCCATAACAATGTTCATGGTTTTCCGCCTTCGCTACTTCGACTTTGCATGTACTAACATGATGTGTTGTCGTATGAGGGTGGTATTAGGTACCTTCACAGGCATACCTACACCCAAATGTGATGCTTGATCCGTCGTTTCCGAGTAGCCAACATCACTCCAGTTCCCGTACACCAAGTGCACCAGAACCATGCCTCGAAATGGTCAACTAGAAAACCATTCAACGTCGACTTGGATTAATCTCTTTCTCCTGCAATGATATTCTTCCATCACGATATCACGTAAGGGCACGTACCTAAGTTAGGATACTACCCTTTCAATCCCGCTACGTGTATTCCCATTTTATTTTAATTAATTAAATAATTAATTAATCCTTTCACATGGGCAAAACACACCTCACCAATACCATTATGTAATCATGCTAGTGAATTATTATGATACTTAATCCATGGCATACTACATCTTCCAATCACACATCAAGGTATATCCACATAAATATACATAGCATCAATTAGTGGTATGTAAAGAGATGCAACTTTCAACGTCGACTTGGATTAATCTCTTTCTCCTCCAATGATATTCTTCCATCATGATATCACGTAAGGGCACATACCTAAGTTAGGATACTACCCTTTCAATCCCGCTATGTGTATTCCCATTTTATTTTAATTAAATAAATAATTAATTAATTCTTTCACATGGGCAAAACACACCTCACCAATACCATTATGTAATCATGCTAGTGAATTATTATGATACTTAATCCATGGCATACTACATCTTCCAATCACACATCAAGGTATATCCACATAAATATACATAGCATCAGTTAGTGGTATGTAAAGAGATGTAACTTTCAACAAAATAAATTCTAGCATGTATATCCTAGTTTCATTCAAGAGTACAAAACAGAAATATAACATACATGACATCACAATCTAACCACACAAATAATCCTCACCTCTACCATGGTCCTAACTCTCTCAAATTGCACCAAATGATTAATTTAAGAATTCTAGCATACAAAGGATTCCTAAATTCAATTTCATCAACAATAACTTTACATGTCCATGTTGTAATCAACACTTGACATTCAGTTTATAACATCATATAACTTCAATTACACAAGAACACAAGTATAGGCTCATGTTATCTTTCCAAACAAGTGCTTAAACCACTACAAGAAATGACTCACCTCTAGTCCAAGTTATGTGGAGCTATGAACAGAGGATAATCACCTTAACACAAGTACTCTAACAACCCTAAAAGAATACCCAAAGATCTAATCAAAAACATATCATGAAATAAGAATGATTATGTCCAGACGGATCTTACGTCGTTACCATGAAGGTGTCACGTCTTGAGCTCAATGTTCGTCGTGATTCTTTCCCGATCAATTTCCATTATCACCTTGTGGCACTAGGATGACCACGCCGTGATATAGAATAACCTTAAAGATTTGACTATTCAATTCCATGTCATCACAACGTGGCAAATGGATGCTCACATCGTGACCAAGAATCAGACGCGATCCTAAACGTTCAATGTCCCGACATCATGACGTGGAAAGGGGATGCTCACGTCGTGAGAACTGAGCTGTTAAATGTTTTTGATCATCAAGTAATGGCCTTAATCTGCTCAGTTTGGGTCTGATCAAAACCTCTATTAGGATGATCTTAAGCCATAAAGACCATTTCTAGATGACTACAATGATAGGGACAAGAATGGGACTAACAAACACACCAAAACCTAGAATTTTGCATCATTCATGGTTTCTTCTTGTGTATGATTTGTAGGACAAACAAAATGAATCATAGATATATGTCCTTACCTTCTGGAAATCCAGAAATGAATCAACAATAGAATGCTAAGGAAGAAGCTTCAAGAATCCCACCACAAGTCCACCAAATACACCAATGATTTCACCTTCCTTCTTCAATTCAACTCACCACCAAAGGCAAGAACCCTAGAACACTCTCTCAACAAGATGGAGGCTTAGAATAAGGTTTCTTGGCTACAAATGATTGATAAATCTCGGATTAGGTTTAAGTGGTGTATAAATACAAGCCAAAATTTCTTGTTGGCCCCCTTAAAGTGTGTAAAAATGACTATATGACCTATATGCATGATTAAGTAGCCATTTCTTACACTTAAGCCCCCAAAAGTTAACTTGGATCAATAGAAAAGTAACTTAAAATGAAAATATAACGAAACTAACCTCAATGGAAAAGTGGAAAAATTCAGGTTGTTACATGGTCCTCTACCACGTCGTGGTATCTACACGGATCGCGGCTATGTTCGTCGCCACATTATGGTCACCTCTTGGCCACATCGTGGTTTGCAGGTGAGAACTTAAAATAATAATTTAAATTAAATCGTGCATTTCCTGCGTGCCACAATGTGGCAGACCTTTCCCCACATCGTGGAACCTGGAGTTCCAAATTCTTCTGAATTCGTTTTTATCTTTGTTTCTTCATCTTTTTCAATTTTAATCACATACAAACTAGCTTTTATACTAAAAGATGAATTCTATTTAATTATAAGATTAATTAAAAGTCAAAAGATTAGAACTCATATAATTTAATTGTTGACTTCAGTTAATAGAAATAAAAGACACATAATCCATAAATGTGTGTATATATAGTAAAATAGTATTTATATGTATAACACTAAAATAAACATTGTGTTCTCGCATGTTTCTTAATGGGCATTGTTAGTCATACCTCGACTAGGCTCATCCACTTTGTTGTTATAAGGTAGGTGTAAGCTAGGTATCTTTGATTCCTAATGAGGTCGGCTTTTAAGAGGCATTTATTGCTTTCCACCCTCACCGCCTTCTTGCATTTGAAGTGGAGTTACCGAAAGCGTTTGATAGGGCAATTATGCAAAGTTAAAAGTATTAACTCTATAAATAATAAAAAAAATAGCTTGTTTTATATATAATGTGAATCTTATGCTTGACATGAAAATTACACCTTATGGTATGTTCTTGTTAACATAAGCATGTGTGGTTTACCAGCTCGTCAAAAGAAGAACATAGTCAAAGAAAGGTATATGGTGATCGTGATTCTCAAGCGTTACTTGAGCTGAATCTCATTGTAACTCCGCATGGTCGATTCACCAGTTGGATTCATGATCATTGGCTAATCCAGTCATGAATGCTAAATAAGCATTATAAGAGATTAACATGCAATTGATAAAAAGTCAATAGATCTCGTTTTCTAGGCATCTCATATAGATTGAGATCGAAAATAGTTTGTCCACCTAAATAACTTCATTTTGTAATTTTTCGGCTAATCCACTTTACATTGTGAATCCAAATATGGATCCTAGCCTTTTGATTAATAATTTGTTATTGGTTAATTAAAATAAAAGGATTCGTGATCAAACTAGTTGTGTTTCTTCTCTTAATATATGACCAACATCTCAGGTGATACTCCTCCTCCTCCTGCACCAACCACTTCATCAAACTTCCCTCTACTCAAACTCCTCTCGCGAAATAAGCTCACTAGTCAAACTACCTAAATTGGATTCGTAACATAAGGATCACTTTAAGGTATGAAAAGAAGGAGTATGCATTAGACGAGTATCTTGAAGATGAGCTTCCTGATGATGCTATTGAAGAAGAAGCAGCCAAACATGAAAAGCATCAATATCACTCAATTGAAGTCTCGTGTCTAATTTTGGCGACCATGTCTTCTAAACTCCAAAAGATTTGTGAGAACCTTGGGGCATACGACATGAACGAGCAACTCAATAACATGTTTCAAGAGCAAGCTCGTACAAAGAGATTCAAGGTGATGCAATCAATTCTAGGTTGCAAGAAACAGGAGAATGGATCTGTGAGTGCCCATATTCTATTAATGAAAGGGTACTTTGATAGACTTGATCGCCTTGGCTTTCCATTTACTCAAGAATTGGCTGTTGATGTCATTCTTAACTCTTTAACTAGTGCGTACAAGCAGTTCACTATGAACTACTACTATATGAATGGTTTGGAGAAGAGTATCATGGAGCTACATGTGATGCTCAAGACAGCTAAAGAAAGCATTGTTCCACCTAGGAACACAAGTTCAACCACTCATATTTTGGATATTAGGGAAGGTGGTGTCAAGAGAAAGAGGTCCTCTCATCCCAATGTCAAGGGAAAAGGGAAAGGAAAGATGGGTGCTCCCATTTCCAACAAGATCGTTTTTGCTCGTATGGAAGTTTTTTGTGAGAGAGATTTGATATTTCGAGAAACTAGTAGGAGTCCAACTGATCTTGATGAGATTCAAGAGTCAACCAATGAAGAACCTAAAGTTGACACTAGACCTCAACAAGAGGTTGATCAAACTCTTGAGGAATCTAATGTACCTCCAACTCCACCTCGTAGATCTGAAAGAGAACGTCGACAACTTGAGTTTTATGGATTTCATATTACTCCATAAGAAGATTATATGTTAGGAGGTAATGAGCCACGCAGCTATCAGGATGCCATGGTGAAACATCCCAAAAATACAGACCAAAAATTTTGTTTTTAATTATTAACAAAACCATAGTTATCCAAAACACATGTCATAATATCTCAAACAACATATCAATGTATATCAAAACATTAGAGTATAAACATCCCAGGTTGAACAAATGGTGTGTGCACTGCAATCATCTCGAGCCCTTCCCCTTGCTACCGGAAGTACCTGAAACCAAAACTGAAAACTGTAATCATGAAGCTTAGTGAGTCTCCCCAAACTACCACATACCATACACGTAACATGCAACTAGGAGATATGGGCCCCGCCCACTCTCATGGAGATTCGGGCCCCGCCCACATTCCACTGTCTAGGAGATTCGGGCCCCGCCCACACTCCGCTGCCTAGGAGATTCGGGCCCCGCCCACACTCCGCTGTCTAACATGCATACAAGTATCACACAGACAACAAGTATATCTATTCCTATCAAGCAGTCACATAACTATACTCAAATAATACTACGAGATTCGGGCCTCGCCCACACTCGGCTACTATGAGTTTCGGGCCCCGCCCACACTCAACTACTATCATATCACATATACGGGTCGGTCTTGGTGTCGTAGACCCGTTCCTACTGAAGGAAACTCACCTCGCAAGGCTGACTGCTGAAAACTCGAGTGATAAATATATGACTGATGCTCCGGCGTCTCCCCGTCTATCAATTTCATAATAACACTTAATCAAAATCTGATAATCCTTCTTAGGGTAAAATGACCATTTTACCCCTGGTCAAAGTCCACGCTTGGGTCAAAGTCAACCTTCTGGTTGACCCAACTCGTCGAGTTGCTCCATCAACCCGTCGAGTCCTAGAATCTGAAATCGCGATCTAACTCGTCGAGTCTCCCACCCGACTCGTCAAGTTTCCAGGCTACCCATAGTCGCGATCTACTGATTTAACTCGTCAAGTCCCTTCACCGACTCTTCGAGTTCTACCTTAAGCTAAAACGGGACAAACCGAATCAACTCGTCGAGTCCCTCTATGGACTCGCGGAGTTCCTCTGTCTGATTGAGCCATTTCAATGGATTAAGCTCCTACCCTTCAAATCCAAGCTCCAAACTTCATCTATACACTGGGAATACACTTTTAAGGGTAAAGTTTCCAACTTTACTCGATCTTAGTCCTTCTTAATAGGTTTAGCTTAAACCCTAACTCTCTATAACATAGATCTTCGTCCACAAGTCATAATGCCCTAAACCAAGGCACACTATACTAGATCTAGGCTTTGAACATCAATTGGACACGTAAAGTTCCTAGCTTTCCTTCAAAGCATGGCCTCTTAGGGCTAAATATGCCATATTAATGCTTATAAGCTTGCATGGGGCTTCCATGGTCATAAAGTTTGCACCTTTATGCCATGGAACCCCTACTAGACCCTAGATCTGAGATATAAGTCACTTGGGATGTCCAAATCCCAAACACCAAGGTTCTTGCACCAAAACCCTCATAAAATGGAAGTTAATAGATCTAAGGAACTAATAGCCAAGATGGAAACTTGATTACCAGAAAATGTAGCAAATGGAGTGTAGCTTCTGGGTCTATTCCTTCCCTCTTGAGCCCTATATCTTCTTCCTCTTCCACAAGCTTCAAAAGCACACAAATATCACTCAAAATGGCTCACACACTCAAAGAAAGCTCTAGGGTTTCGTGGATTAGGGTTTAGGACAAGGAGGCTGTAAATGAGGCCAATGGGTGGCGATTAAGAGGCTTAAATATGGTGCAAAACCCTGAAATTAGGGTTTCACTCTATCAGACCTACTCGCCGAGTCGAGGGCTCTTGACTCGTCGAGTAGGTGGCTGAAATCCCGCGTCCAAGAGTAATTTCTACTCGGCGAGTCTGGGGCTTCCAACTCGTCGAGTAGCTTTTTAAACATGAATAATCTGTAATTAAATGCGTACCAGAGTATGGGCGTTACACATGGTGAGCCTAGAGGCTGCAAAATGGAAAGAGGCGATAGACAGCGAGATTCTGTCCGTGTATGATAACCAAGTATGGAACTTGGTTGATCCTACACATGGTCTTAAAAACATTGGATTTAGATGGGTATTCAAAAAGAAGACTGACATGGATGGGAACATACAAACTTATAAAGCTCGAATGGTCGCGAAAGGTTACTGTAACGCCCGCAGATTCGGGCTACTCAATTTAGAGACAATAAGCGTCAAAAATGACTTTTTTATGGAAGATTATTTAGAATGAATAATATTAACCAATTTTTAGTATATGTCACAAGGGTTCCGTACATATAAATAACGTTGAAATCCGAGTTATAACGAAGAAGTTATGACCTGTCGAAGTTTTACGGCTAAACTAGCACGGCACCGCGTAACGTAAATAGTGAATTTTTGATAAACTATTTTTTAGCCTTAGAGATCTAAATGAAAGTTTTAGTATACGTTAAACTAAGAGCGTGCATAAATAGAACATCAAAATCTAACTTCGTATGAGGAAGTTATGGTTTTTCTAAGATTTCGCAAAGCAGTATACAGCCCGGAAATCGAATTTTAGATCGAGCGATTTTTAGCCGAAACAACCTAAATGAGAATTACAGATCTCATTAATAGGAGTTCAACGATAAAAAAGACAGTCGAAAACGGAGTCCGTATGTAAATGTTATGAATTTTACGCGGTCGTTAACAGTGTAATCTTCTCATACTGTTAAATTTAAAATCGGTCGAGCATTAGCCGATGGAGTCAAAAGGATAATTTGTAGATCTTGTCAATACCTATGTGTGGATATCAAGAACGTCAAAAAACGGAGCTCGTATGCGAAAGTTACAGAATTTAGAAGTCGAAAGGGTGTTGCTGCGAAAGGGGTGACGTGGCTTAATTTGGACCATTGCTTTCTCCCCACGCCTTGCCACCAGATGGTGACATGTGGCACCAAATCGACGAGTTGGAGGCTCAAACTCGACGATTTGGTCCATTTCCCATCCTATATATAGAGGCGCAAATCTTCTATTTCATTCACACCTCTCCTATTCTTTCTCTCTCAATTAATTCTTTAAACCCCTCCCAATCCCTAGTAACTCCCAAGTGCTAGAGGAAAGTCCCGGAGTGCTAGAAGGCTCCAAGAAGAAGAGCTTTCGGCTCGGAATTTCTCCCCCCGTAGAACCCGGTTCTTAGCCAAACCTCCCAGTAAGTGAGTTATGCTTACCCTACTTCAAGTATAGCTTATGCTTAAGTTTAATATAGTTATTATGAACTTATAAACAATAAATATATTATAAAAGACAATATAAAAAAGTGTTATTATAGTATCTTTTAACTACTCGTGGTATGGGGAATCTGGTTTGAAGGGCCGCATAGGGTTGTTGGATTTCAGAAGTGCTATCATGCCAAAATGGTCATACCCATCCGGTGTTTAATGTCTGGCCCCTGTCTGTACATGGTGGTTGAAAAGTATTGTTTAACACTTATAAAACAATATCGCTCGTAAATAGTCATGATAAATATTAGACTAAAATCTAGCGGTAATGATACTAGCTTTCGTCGAAGGAAACTAGAATTGTTAGAAGTGAAGCGCTGCCCGAGTTTGGAATCATCACTTTAACAAGTGAGTGCATAGTCCCTTTCATGAACATGATTTTAATACAAGTATTGATTGAAGTATTAGATATATGTTTGTGTGTGAAGTATTTGATCTTGCCTGAAATACGTGTTAAGAGCATATCTGATAATATATGATGATACAGAGTAAACCTGAATTAGTTAAGAGAAATATTGGGTAGTATCTCCTTATAAGTACGAGTGAGATATACATGTAGGGTCGAACTTTAGGATTTGTCATTGATCCAAGAGCATGGATTAGACATAGTCATTTGTCCTTAGTCTGAGAGTATGGAGAGGACATGGTTATTTGTCATTAATCCTCGAGCATGGATTAGACATAGTCAATTGTCCCTAGTCCGAGAGTATGGGATGGGCATAGTTATTGATCCGAGAGCATGGATTAGACATAGTCAATTGTCCCTAATCCGAGAGTATGGAATGGGCATAGTTATTTATCTGAGAGAATGGATTAGACATAAAGGATCTGAGAGTATGGATTAGGTAAAGAGTTTAATTTTAGATCCGAGAGTAAAGACTGTGTCGCTGTGAGGATCGACGGGGTGGGGTAAAATTGCGTATATGAGGTGAAATTGTATATGTTGTGAGTTCTAAAACATATATATATATATATATATATATATATATATATATATATATATATATATATATATATGATATAACATTGTGGGATTGAAATCCCTATGTACTCTCCTGGTTTCCCAACTTGACCCACTCAGTTCATTTGTATCACAGGTATCGATACGAAGCTACATTACACTGAGAGATTAAAGGAGATGTAAATCACTAGTGTAAATGAATGTAAGGTCTGTTTATGCTTATGTTTCTGTATTGAAGATGACATCCCAAAGTTTTAATATAAAATACATTTCTTAGGAAATGCTTTGATAATATTATTATCATGTTTTTCTGGGAACAAATTCCGCAATACTACTTTTCAAAAGGGATACTCTGATTTTCAAATAAGCATAAATAAAATTTTTAAAATGACCGTGAATTTGGGGATGTCACTGTTGGTATCAGAGCATTAGTTTAAGCGAACTAGGAATACAGATTTATTTCTAAACTTAAACTTAGAATGCTAAGCGGTGATCGTTAGGAGCGTTTCTAATATATTTTAGGTAGTACACCTGGATAGACACAAGCACTAATTTATTTAGGGAAGATGCCTAAAATGCTTTTATGTGCTAAATGATTTGTAATGTTTTATGATGACATTATATGATCGGATATATGGTCTGTTGCCGATATTAGAACTGGCATTTAACTTTTCGAAGTGATAAGGAGATTTATACATCTGATTTCCCTATCTAAATTTTCATCACTGCACACCGAACGTCTGATTTGGTGTATAGATCGACATGGTGGAAACTCGAAGCAGATTCGGAAATGCTAATGATAATCAGTGGCCTGTGATTGAGCGTGCACCAGAGGTAGCAGTTGTACCCGAGCCAATCACGATGGCAGGAGTCCAAGCAATGATTCGCGCTATGATGGCCGAACAAAGGGAGGAGATGAGGCAAATGTTTCTTAATAGGGATGAACCTACTGTACCTATTGTACAACTTGAACTGAATGAGGGTCAGTCAGAAGAAGGAAACTATAGTAGAACCGTTGGGCAAGATGAACCGCCAGTGTTAGAAGAAATAACCAAGACGAAGGGATTGAAAGAAACAGATGCAAGTACAAAGACTTCACGAATTGCAAACCATCAACTTTTACTGGGAAAGAAGATCCAATCGGAGTTATGGACTGGATCTCTGAAATAGAGCTCGCTTTCATAACGTGTGGTTGCAAGGGCAAGCTACAAACCACTTATGCAGTGCGTCAGTTTAGAGGTGGTGCTGTTCGCTGGTAGAACACCTTGGGAAAGACCATAAGCCCCAATGAGCCACTACAACTGACATGGGCAAGTTCTTGGTCCACTTTAAATGCAAGTTCTGCTCAGCCCAAAACATGCTGGAACTAGAGAATCAGTTTCTGACACTGAAGAAGGGAAGCATGTCCATTGATGAGTATACTAATGTCTTCACAGACAAAATGGAGTTTGCTTTATGCATTGTCCCTGACGAGCTAACGAAAATCGATACGTATACGAAGGGACAACCATGGGAGTATGTTGTGCCAGTGTGCCAGACACCAACTTTTGAGGCGGCCATCTGGGCTGCTAAGTCTGTTGAGGAGATGATCAAGAGTAGAGCCGCCAACAAGGTCGAAGTTGGCGAGAAGAGGAAGTTTGAGGGGTCTTCAAGATCCGACAAGAAAAGTAGGTTCCCGAAGTCTGACCCCAACAACAAGAGGTATGGGGATAACAATGAATAAAAGTGGTGTGATAAGTATAGAAGGAAACACATTGGGAGATGCTCTAAAGAGGTGACCTGCTTCAAATGCGGGAAAACTGATCACTATGCTGGCGAATGCACGACCAAGAGAGAAGCATGCTTTAAGTGTGGTTAAGAATGACACTTCAAGCAAGACTGTCCAAATAGGGAAGGAGCTACAAAGCCAAACGTACCACCAAAGCCAAAGGCAAGAGCATTCCAGATGATCTTTAATGAGGCAGGTGACAATGATATGAAGTGAGGATCTATATATCCTAAGATCGGGATATGAAGTAGCCATATAGATAGTATCATGTAGTGTAGCCTATTAGAGGCATGATATAGGTTGAACTTGAACATCTACGTAATCGTTTCAAGAAATAATATAAACCTTCATTATGTTATCTGATGTGTTAAATGACTATGTGAAATTCTTGTATGGTGACTTGGAAAACTGTGAGACAATACTTGGGACGAGTATGAGTAGGTGTGAAAGGTAGTAGAGGCCTATACTACCAGAAGCACATGACTCGCACTTGGATCAGGGAAAGTCACAAGGTTTCCAAGGCGCTAGTTATTGATTTCGTTTTGTTCATGTCTTTCGTTACCATTGTTTCGGTGATGACTAAGAAGGTGATTTATATTCCGACCCTAGTGGTCATATCAAATCGAGTTCGACTAAGATAAGTATGTTTTGTGGTTTAGAGAACCAAGTTTGATGTAACATCCGACTTAATTAAGAAGCTTGAAGTGAAAGATAATCGAAGCGATCAATAGAAGTATCGTGATCGTCGTTAAAGAAAGAAGCTTGTAGCTAGAAGTGCTACAATGTGATTATATCACATTAGAACAAGAAGAAAGGTATATTCCATTCTGGAATTTGACTCTAAAAGACCTGAGTCTAAGCGTTGCAACATACGATGAGAGGTCATAACTATCTTAAGTTTATTAAGAAGAAGAAGAAGGAGTCCCCTATAAGGATCGATTTTGTAACTCGAAGGTTACGATTGAAATTCCGACATAGGATAAAGAGCGGGTGCGAGATTGAGCACCGTCTGCAGTCAAGAAGTCCAAGAGTTAGATACTCATTCGAAGGAACATAGTAGTTACGGTTACTATCTAGGATGAAAAGATAAGGTATGGAGTCATTATTCAAGACCTGTTTTGTTGATGATTCTGGGACGTAATCATCCTAAGGGGGAGATAATTGTAACGCCCGCATATTCGGGTTAGTCAATTTAGAGACAATAAGCGTCAAAAATGACTTTTCGATGGAAGATTATTTCGAATGAATAATCTTAACCAAGTTATAGTATATGTCACAAGGGTTCCGTACATATAAAGAACGTTGAAATTCGAGTTATAACGAAGAACTTATGACCCATCGAAGTTTTATGGCTAAACCGGCAAGGCATCGCATAAAGTGAATTTTTGATAAAATACTTTTTATCCTTAGAGATCTAAATGAAAGTTGTAGTATACGTTAAACCGAGAGCGTGCATAAACAGAACGTCAAAATCTGACTTCGTATGAGGAAGCTATGATTTTTCTAAGATTTCGCATAGCAGTTTACAGTCTGAAAATCAAATTTTAGATCGAGCAATTTTTAGCCGAAACAACCTAAATGAGAATTGAAGATCTCATTAATAGGAGTTCAACGATAAAAAGACTGTCGAAAACGGTGTCCGTATGTAAAAGTTATGAATTTTACACGGTCGTTAACAGTGTAATCTTCTCATACTGTTAACATTAAAATCGGTCAAGAATTAGCCAATGGAGTCAAAAGGAGAGTTGTAGATCTTGTCAATAACTACGCGTGGATATAAAGAACATCAAAAATGGAGCTCGTATGCGAAAGTTACAGAATTTGAAGTCGGAAGGGTGCTGCTATGAAAGGGGTGACGTGGATTAATCTGGACCATTGCTTTCTTCCCACGCCTTGCCACTAGATGGTTACATGTGGCACCAACTCGACGAGTTGGAGGCTCAAACTCGACCAGTTGAACCATTTCCCATACTATAAATAGAGGCACAAATCTTCCATTTCATTCACACCTCTCCCATTCTTTCTCTCTCAATTACTTCTCTAAACCCCTCCCACTCCCTAGTAACTCCCAAGTGCTAGAGGAAAGTCCCGGAGCGCTAGAAGGCTCCGAGAAGAATAGCTTTCGGCTTGGAAGTTTTGCCCCTGCAGAGTACGGTTCTTAGCAAAATCTCCCGGTAAGTGAGTTATGCTTACCCTACTTCAAGTATAGCTTATGTTTAAGTTCAATATCGTTATTATGAACTTATAAACAATAAATAAATTATAAAATATAATATAAAAAGTGTTATTATAATATCTTTTAACTACTCGCGGTACGGGGAATTTGGTTTGAAGAGCCGCATACGGTTGTTGGATTTCAGAAGTGCTATAATGCCAAAATGGTCCTGCCCTCCGGTGTTTCATGTCTGGCCCCTGTCTGTACATAGTGGTTGAAAAGTATTGTTTAACACTTATAAAACAATATCGCTCGTAAATAGTCGCGATAAATATTAGACTAAAATCTAGCGGTAATGATACTAGGTTTCGTCGAAGGAAACTAGAATTGTTAGAAGTGAAGCGCTGCCCGAGTTTAAATTCATCACTTTAACAAGTGAGTGCATAGCCCCTTTCATGAACATGATTTTAATACAAGTATTGATTGAAGTATTAGATATATGTTTGTGTGTGAAATATTTGATCTTACCTAAAATACGTGTTAAGAGCATATCTGATAATATATGATGTTACAGAGTAAACCTCAATTAGTTAAGAGAAATATTGGGTAGTATCTCCTTATGTGTATGAGTGAGATATACATGTAGGGTCGAACTTTAGGATTTGTCATTGATCCAAGAGCATGGATTAGACATAGTCATTTGTCCTTAGTCTGAGAGTATGGAGAGGACATGGTTATTTGTCATTAATCTTGGAGCATGGATTAAACATAGCTAATTGTCCCTAGTCCGAGAGTATGGGATGGGCATAGTTATTGATCCGAGAGCATGGATTAGACATAGTCAATTGTCCCTAATCCGAGAGTACGGAATGGGCATAATTATTGATCCGAGAGAACAGATTAGACATAACGGATCTGAGAGTATGGATTAGGTAAAGAGTTTAATTTTAGATCCGAGAGTAAAGACTGTGTCGCTGTGAGGATTGACGGGGTGGGGTAAAATTGCGTATATGAGGTGAAATTGTATATGTTGTGAGTTCTAAAACATATATATATATATATATATATATATATATATATATGTATATATATATATATATATATGATGTAACATTGTGGGATTGAAATCCCTATGAACTCACCAGGTTTCCCAACCTAACCCACTCAGTTCATTTGTATCACAGGTATTGATACGAAGCTACATTACACTGAGAGATTAAAGGAGATGTAAATCACTAGTGTAAATGAATGTAAGGTATGTTTATGCTTATGTTTTTGTATTGATGATGACATCCCAAAGTTTTAATATAAAATACATTTCTTAGGAAGTGCTTTGATAATATTATTATCTTGTTTTTCTGGGAACAAATTCCGCAATACTACTTTTCAAAAGGGATACTCTGATTTTAAAATAAGCATAAATAAAAATTTTAAAATGACCGTGAATTTGGGGTTGTCACAGTTACACTCAGACTCAAGGAATTGATTATGAGGAAACTTTCTCACCAGTAGCTACTTTCCATAGTTGCATTAATGGTTATGTAATATGGAAAATGGATGTAACAATAGCTTTCCTCAATGGGAAACTGATTGAGGATGTTTACATGACTCAACCATAATTTTTTGTACATTCCAGGTCTCCTAATATGGTATGTATGCTTCAGAAGTCCATTTATGGACTTAAAAAAGAACCTCGCAGGTGGAACATCTATTTCAATGAGAAAATCATGGAGTTTGGTTTCTCTCAAAATGAAGATGAAGATTGTGTGTATGTTAGATCTAGTGGGAGAGTAGTTTTCTTTCTTGTCTTGTATGTCGATGACATTCTACTCATTGGAAACGACATCCCTACACTTAATAGTGTAAAAGCATTGCTTGGGAAAAGTTTCGCTATGAAAGACTTGGGAGAAGTTGCATACATACTTGGTATCAAGATCTATAGGGATGGATCTAGGCGTCTAATCGGACTTTTCCAAAACACATACGTAGATAAAATCTTAAAGAAATTAAAGATGGAAGAATCTCAGAAGGTTGTACATATGCAACGTGGGACGGTTTTGAGTAAAACCCAATGTCCTAGTACTAGTGAAGAACTGGACAGAATGAGTCGAGTTCCATATGCTTCTACTATAGGATCGATCATGTATGTCATGATATGTACAAGGCCATACATCTCATATGCCATTAGTATGACGATTCGTTATCAGGAAAATCCTAGTGAAAGTCATTGGACTGCTATCAAGAACATTTTGAAGTATCTTAGGAAGACTAAATATATGTTCTTGGTTTATGGTGGTAAATATGAGCTAAGCATTAAAGGATATGTCGATGCAAGTTTCCAAACTAACAGAGATAATTCAAGATCTCATTCTGGTTTTGTGTTCGCATTCAATGAAGGAGTAGTGACTTGGAGAAGTTCTAAGCAAGAAACTATTGTTGATTCAACTATTGAGCCAGAGTACATTGCAACAAATGAAGCAGCTAAAGAAGCATTGTAGCTAAATAAGTTCATCAACGATTTAGGTGTTGTTCCAAGTATAGCTGAACCGGTTGAGATTTTCTGTGATAATGAGGGTGCAGTTGCCTTAACTAAAGAACCTTGAGATCACAAGTGCACAAGGTATATTAAGAGAAAGTTCCACATTATTAGGAAGCTAGTGGACGATGGAGACATTATCGTGAGTCGAGTTCCATCTGAAGACAATCCAGTAGATCTGCTTACCAAACCACTATTATAGATTAAGCATGATGCTTATACTAAGTTTATTGGCATTAGATTTTCTAGTGAATTGGTTTGATAACACAATTTTTAGTTTGATCACTTTTGGGAACTTTTGGATATTTTGATTTGGTATTTATTTATAATAAGTTACTATGTTTGTTCATAATATTTCTGTTCCTATTTTTGCATGTTTACAACCCCTTCCAGAATAATTTATTATTCGAACTTCCACAATGAATCATACTTTTGGAAGATAGTAATGAATTAAGATTGTCATAGTATTTGTGGATTGTCCATGGGGATGAACGTAGCAAAGCCTTGCGACCAATACCGATGAGTGCTTGAAAATGGAGATCTTAAGTATTGGAGTAACCACGCCTAAAGATTACTCCATGGATCATGTCATGAGTAAATTAAGATGACTATTTTTCATATTCTTCAAATGGAGATGCATGAGGTTGTGTTCTACATCTGTTGTATCTTGGTTTTTCCCCAACTTTGTCCGTAACTGGCATGTATACATGGTTTGATTAGGTATTGCATGATGAATAGTAATAACCTATGTAGTCAAAGTTTATTTGATCCTTCTTTCAGAAATGGAGAAGTAGATATCTCTGGGACCCTCGTTGATTTGGTGTTGATAATAAATGTTTGGCCAAGCTGAGACTGAGTTAATTAGATTCAACAGTCAGTCTGAAAGGTTACCACAAGTCAGTATCGGGAAACATAATCTTGAACCATGATATTGACCATTAATCCATGTATATAACTCATAATAAGATATCATGAAGATCAAAGGAATTTTAAGTTATTAGGCTTAGGGTTGTTTATAGCAAAGTTGCTATAAGTACATTAGTTGCATTGGAGTGTCATTCGTTGTTGCTCCTAGTAAGTATTAGACTGGTCAATTGTTGATGTCTAAGTGTAAGTGGGAGCTGATGGAGATTAGTGCCTATAGCCATAACAAATCCCAGTAATATTACTATAAATAGCAGTGTCCTTTTGGGTTGCACGCAAGAACAAAAAGAAGCATATCTGAAAAGATATTTATTTGAGGGACTTGTTTTGTTAATTAATTAATAGTTTAATTAATTAATAGTAAAATAAATGGAATATGGAATATTCCAGAATGATTTGAATACCATAGATAATTACTATTAAATTTGGTATCTATCTCTAGGGTTTTAAATCACCTCCCTATAAATAGAGGGTTCCAAATCCGGTTTTGACACTTGAGAAATATACCTCTAAGCTACCATGTAACACCCATAAAATTCAAACCAATTTAAAACTTTTTAAATCATTCAAAAACCAATAAATATTACAAATTTGTTTTCAAAATGATTTCATGTCAGAGTATCCCAGAATCAAATCATAAAAACATAAGGAGGTGCACGATCACGCATTCGTCTTCCCGTGATCATCAGAAGTACCTGAAACATAATCAACAACTGTAAGCCCAAAACTTAGTGGGTTCCCTCAAAATACCAACGCCATACAAATATAACCATATCATAGCAAACAACATGCATAATGAGCCATCATCCTAACTGGACTGCCTCATGGGCCATCAGTCTATCTGAACCGCCCTCCGAGCCATCACACGTCTGGACCGCCTCTCAGGGCCTTCGGCCTATCCGGACCGCTCGTCGGGCCTTCGGCCTGACTAGTACGTCCTAACCGGGTCTGCAGTCTATCTGATCCACCCTGGGTATGTTGGCACGAACACAAAGCATGACCGCCTCAACCCAACCCCCAATCAAACAATCATGTGCACACAAATATCATATGCTACCTAGCATGTCCAGATAGTCATATAAATCTAACAGATCACTAACATAGTATCATCTTATAACCAGGATACCGATCTAGCATATCACTAACATAGCATAATCCTATAACCAGGATATCGATCTAACAGATCATTAACATAACAACATCCTATAACCAGGATACAAATCATAAAGGGCCGGCCTTGGTACCTTAGACCTTGTTGATATAGTGAGAAGAACTCACCTCATAAATAGTTCGGGATGATGATGTCAAACTCCCCAAATGCAGCTCCAAACTCAATCACCTACATCCATCAATGATCCTCTACCATGGATTCCAAAATTACTAAAATACCCCTAGAAGTCAAACTCATCAACCCTTGGTCAAAGTCAAAGTCAACGGTCAAGGTCAAAAGTCCATGTTGACCCAACTCGTCGAGTGTAGCTAACTGGCTCGTCGAGTTCCTTCAGAACTCAAGAAGTCGTGAAAACCCTAGTCGACTCGCCGAGTTTCCAGACAACTCGTCGAGTCCATGTGGTGTCCAAATGTCGGGAAAACCCTAACCAACTCGTCGAGTCATCTCACTGACTCGCTGAGTCCATGCATAAACCAAAAACGGCCAATCTTCATCCGACTCGTCGAGTTGACCATGCAACTCGTCGAGTCCCTTCAGTCTATTTCTCATTCAGATGCTTTTACGTGAAACCAAAACTCCAAACTGTAGATCTAGGCTCCTAGGGTGTTGTTATCACGTAAAGTTGCTAACTTTTCATGCATGCAAGGCTCTATGAAGATAAAACATATATAACTAGCATTAGAAGAAGGTTTTGGACATGAAGGAGGGCCAAAGTTTCATAAAGCTTGAAGCTTTATGTCCGTAAGGGCCAAGAGGAGTCCATATCTGGAACTATGCCCTTGTGACAAGCTCAAATCCGAAAGTGACTCCATTTTTGCACCAAAATGCCCATTTTCTCTCATAAGAAGAGATCTAACAAATGAAATGTAACATCCCAAAAATCATGACCAAAAATTTCATTTTTGATATAACGATTTATAAAACAATTTATAAGAAAACATCATCAAGTTATTTCTTTTCATAAAAACCATAGATCGCCTGTCTCAAAACCATATCATAAAATAGTAATAATGTCAGAGTACAATCCCCAGAACAACATAGTGTGGAAATAATGGTGTGATGCGCTGCTACCGAGCCGGTTCCATTCCCTTCGAAGAAGAAGGACCTGAAACAAAAACTGTAAACCGTAAGCACAAAGCTTAGTGAGTTCCCCCATCTTACCACATACCATACTATAAACATATTGCCAGGCATATTTGGGTGCCCGACCTACCCTGCTGAGCATACCGGGGTGCTCAACCTACCCCTGCTAGGCATACCGGGGTGCCTAACCTACCCCTGTCAGACATACCGGGGTGTCCGACCCACCCCTCCGACTTATCTCAACCAGTTACTGTGACTATTTCACCCCTACCACTACCACATAATAACATAAGATGACAAAAGCATACTGTGAGGCATACTGGGGTGCCCGACCTACCCCTTTGGTCCTTTCGACCTGATACGAGGACTATTCCTCCTACTACCACGATCACATAACATCATACCATACTAGAACATAAAACATAACAGATAGTGGCATACCAGACAATTATCACAAAGACAATCATCTAACAAACAACTCCAACTAGTGGGTCGGCATTGTCGCCTTAGACCCACTTCTACTGGAAGGTAGCTCACCTCGATGTCGTGCAATAACCGAACTGTCCTCGGTGCTGGGATCGACTCTCCTCAAACTCCTACACATAACAGTTTCCTTTAGTCACTCCTTCATATTCATATCCCTTTTAAGGGTCAATCTTGGGTAATGGTCAAATTTAAAGTCAAAGTCAACGCTCTGGTCAAAGTCAACATCATGGTTGACCCAACTCGCTGAGTATGTCCTTCAACTCGTTGAGTTCCATAATTCAGAGAACCTCGAATTCGCAATCTGACTCGTCGAGTTACCCTCTAACTCGTCGAGTTTCTCCTTATGATAGAAACATGACTTTTCATTTGAACTCGTCGAGTCCTTCCTTGGACTCGTCGAGTTCTCCTTCATACAGTCGGGACATTTGCTCACTGACTCGGCGAGTTCATCCTTGGACTCGTCGAGTTCTTGACCTTTAAGTCCAAAACACATCTAATTGGCTGAGTCATCTTCTAGACTCAACAAATCTGCTAAGTAACAGAGAAGGTTGGGGAAACTACGACCCAACTCGCCGAGTCGTAGGAGCGACTCGTCGATTCCTTTAAGGTCCAAATCCAAACAGTCGATTTCAGTAGGGCTCTACGCATCCAAAACGTAGATTTGACCTCCTAGGGTCAATATTACACGTAAAGTTACAAACTTTACATGCATGCAAGGTGTTATGAGCTAAGAACACCATTTCCAACTCTAAAAAGAAGCTTAGGCCAAAGGGAAGGACCAAGGCATGATAAATTCGTGAACTTTATGACTATAAGGGCTAAAAGGGATCTGGATGTGAAGTTACAACTTCAGATCACACTCGAAACCCGAAAAGGTTCACAAAATTGCTAAAAGATGGCCCTAAACTCAAGCATGGAAAGATCTAGCAATAGAGAAGTCAAGGTAGCAACTTTATACCTTAAAGGGACTGGAAATGGAGCTTGAACTCTGGATCTACTGCTTCCTTGAACCTTCTAGCTCCTTCTTCTTCTTCTTCTTCTTCTTCTAGCTTCAAGAACACACAAACTCCCTCAAAAATGGCTCACACACTCACAAAATGCTCAAAGGTTACGAGTTAGGGTTTTCTAGGCTAAGGGAGAGGATGGAGACTGCAATGGAGGTCAGTTAAGGTGTTTAAATAGGGTGCAAACCCTAAAAATTAGGGTTTCACTCAGACAGCTCTACTCGTCGAGTCGGGGCTTCTGACTCGTCGAGTAGACTCGTCCACCTGCGTCCAAACTCTATCCCTACTCGACGAGTTTGGGACTACAACTCGTCGAGTCTCAGTATAAAATGCATAATTTTATAACTTGAAGTACATACCAGGAACCTGGTGTTACAAATCTCCCCCACTTATTTTAGACTTCGTCCTCAAAGTCTGCTACTGTATCCGGAAAACGCTCGGGGTAGTGCTCCCTCATCTCGTCCTCCGACTGCCAAATCCATTCTGAACCCTTGCGGTGCTGCCATTGCATCTTCACCAGCTCGAACTTCTTGTTCCTCAGATCCTTCGTCTTCCTGTTGAGGATGGCTACTGGTCGCTCGATTTAGTTCAGGCTGTCATCGACCTGGATATCCTCTAGAGGCACCACCGCAAAGTCGTCTACCAGGCACTTCCGCAACTGGGAGACATGAAAGGTATTGTGGATCTGACTAAGCTCGGCTGGCAGATCCGGCCTATACGCCACTTTCCCCACCCGGGCTGCAACCCTGAAAGTACCAATATATATGGGGCCCAAATTGCCCCGCTTCCTGAACTGGATGACACCTTTCCAAGGTGACACCTTCAGGAGAACCCTATAGCCCACCTGAAACTCCAGGTCCGATCGGCGCTTGTCGGCATAGCTCTTCTGCCGACTCTGAGCAGTCTGAAGTCTGCTCCGGACCTGCTGGATCCTCCTTGTCGTCTTGAGTACCACCTCGGTACTCCCCATGACCCTCTGTCCAACCTCACCCCAGCATATCGGGGTTCTGCACTTTCTCCCGTATAACATCTCGAAGGGAGGACGGTCGATACTCGCGTGGAAGCTATTATTGTAGGAAAACTCTACCAAGGGAAGGTAGGTATCCCAGCTACCACCAAAGTCTAATACGTATGCTCGCAGCATGTCCTCCAAGCTCCGGATGGTCCGCTCACTCTGACCATCCGTCTGAGGGTGAAAAGTTATGCTGAAGTGCAGGCGAGTACCCAACTCGTCATGAAATTTCTTCCAGAATCTGGAAGTGAATCGCACGTCTCGATCAGAAATCACGGAAACTGGCACTCCGTGTCGACCTACTACCTCTCTAATGTAGATATCGGCCAACTTCTCGACCGATATGCTCTCCTGGATCGGTATGAAGTGGGCACTCTTGGTCAAAAGATCCACCCCTTGTGCGGTCCTGGGAAGTTTTGTGATGAAATCCATAGTAATATCTTCCCATTTCCACATAGGGATATCCAAAGGCTGCGTCTTGCCGTGAGGCCTCTGGTGCTTGGCCTTGACCTTCCTACAGGTCAGGCATCTCTCAACGTACCAAGCTACATCCCGCTTCATGTAGGGCCACCAGTAGTCAGGACGTAGATCTCTGTACATCTTTGTCACCCCGGGATGAATAGAAAACCTGGATTTGTGCGCCTCCTCCATCAAAACCTGGCGTACACCTCCATGATATGGAACACACACTCTATGGTGTAGCATCAACAACCCACGGGTATCATAGTCGAAGGAGGAAACCTGACCCATAATACGCTCACTCTTCCGATGTTCCTCCTTCATAGCCTCCTGTTGGGCCTCTAGGATCTGCTCCAAAAGCGGAGTCACTACTGTCATCCGCAAGCAAATATCTCTGATCGGGGCTGCCTTGTGGCTAAGAGAATTGGCCACAACATTGGTCTTCCTCGGGTGGTAAAGGATCTCACAGTCGTAATCCTTCACCACATCTAGCCACCGACGCTGCCTCATGTTCAGATTCGGCTGATCCATGAGGTACCTCAGACTCTTGTGATCCGTGTAAATGGTACAACGGACCCCATAGAGGTAATGTCGCTAAATCTTGAGGGCGAAGACAACCGCCCCCAACTCCAGATCATGCGTCGGGTAGTTCACCTCATGAGGCTTCAGCTGCCTCGAGAGGTAGGCGATGACGTCCCCTCTCTGCATCAATATTGCGCCCAATCCCGAAATGGACGCATTGTAGTATACTACAAAATCCTCCACTCCCTCAGGCAGGGCTAAGATTGGCGCCTCACACATCCTCTTCCTCAAAGTATCAAACGCTGTCTGCTGCTCAGGCCCCTAGCGAAATACGACGGCCTTCTTTGTCAGCCGGGTCAAGGGTACTGCTATCTTGGAGAAGTCCTGAATGAACCTCCGGTAATAGCCTGCTAACCCTAGGAAACTCCGAATCTCAGATGTAGACTTCGGAACCTCCCATCTCATCACAGCCTCCACTTTGGCCGGGTCGACCAAAATCCTGTTTTGGTTGACAAGGTGCCCTAGAAACTGCACCTCGCGCAACTATAACTCACAATTGGAGAACTTGGCGTATAAGCTCTCCCTCCTCAGGGTATCCAACACCTCTCGCAAGTGCTCCTCATGCTGCTCCTGCGTCTTGGAGTAAACCAAGATGTCATTGATAAAGACTATCACAGACCGATCCAACATCGATCTGCATATGCGGTTCATGAGGTCCATGAATGCGGCAGGAGCATTGGTGAGCCCGAAGGGCATCACCATAAACTCGTAATGACCGTAGCGAGTCCGAAAAGCAGCCTTCTGCACATCCTCGTCTCTGACTCGCATCAGGTGGTAGCCTGAACGCAAATCGATCTTAGAAAACCAAGATGCTCCCTGAAGCTGGTCGAAGAGATCATCAATCCTCGGGTGTGGGTAATTCTTCTTCACCATTACCTTGTTCAGCTCTCGGTAATATATACACATCCGGTGCGACCCGTCCTTCTTCTTCACAAATAGGATCGGGGCTCCCCAAGGCGAACTGCTTGGTCTAATGAATCCCTTGTCTAACAGCTCCTGCAGCTGTGTAGACAACTCCTGCAAATCGGGAGGAGCCAACCGATATGGTTCCTTGGCTATCGGTGCCGCACCGGGGACTAGGTCGATCCGGAACTCCACCTGTCTCTCCGGAGGTATCCCAGGAAACTCCTATGGGAACACGTCTGGGTAGTCTCGTACTACTGGCACATCGCCCATGGTTGCCTTACCCGCCTCCCGGGTATCCATAACGTAGGCGACGTACCCTGCGTAACCCTGCTGAAGGTAGCGCCTAGCTCTTGCTGTTGAGCACAAAGCTGGTCCTTGCTGTGGCCTCTCACCCTGAATCACCAACTCTCCCCCACTTAGGGTCCTGATACGCACCAGCTTATGCGTACAGTCGATCATCGCCCCATTAGGGCTCAACCAGTCCATGCCTATGATAGCCTTGTTCCCACGTAACGGAATGGGAACCAAATCCACAAGGTAACGCTCGTCGCATAACCTCAACACGTAGTCTTTGAAAACCTCTGATGCTCGGACAGATCGGTCGTCAGCAACTCAACCTCTAAGGGATAATCCAACATCCCCGAAGACTCAGAAAACCTCTTGCTAAAGGCAATAGAGACAAACGATCGGGTAGCCCCCGAGTCAAATAACACCTGAACTGGGATGCCATTCACATGGAACGATCCTAAATATAACACATAAACACAGTACATAAATATCATAACCGACATGAAATAAGAGTTAGGGAGAAGAAAACATAGTTGTCACCACATCTGGCGCGGCACGCGCCTCCTCGACGGTCAGGTGGAAGGCTCGACTCCTCACCACTGGAGCATCTGTCTTGCCCTGTCGGCCATCCGTGATCCGTTGGGTCGCTGGAGCTGGCGTCGCCACTCGCACTGTTGTTGTCAATCTAGGGCAGTTGGCCTTTTTATGGGCCTTCTGATTGCAATGAAAGCAAATCAGGTCTGATGTCTGAAAGTTGGGGGTAGGGGCAGTACAATCCTTGCCCAAGTGTTGTCGTACTTATAGCATCCCGATGACCCTAGTCTACAAACCCTCTTATGTGGCTTGTCGTACTTCCCGTAGCGGCTCCGGCCCTGATGGCCCTTCGACCTAGAGTCGAACCCCTTGGGTTTCTTCCCCGAAACCCCAGTACCCTGCTCAGTCTCCGCCTTCCTCTTCCTGATGTGCTCAATGTCAATCTCCCTCTCCCTCGCCCTCACAATCATGTCATCTAGTGTCGGACAGGCTGAGTAGCTGACATGTTTTCGAATGTCAGCTCTCAACATGTCATGGTAGCGGGTCTTCCGCATCTCTTCATCCCCTGCATACTGAGGCACTAATAAGGCCCTCTCCCTGAACTTGGCGGTAATATCCGCCACCGACTCAGTAGTCTGTCTCATGTCAAGAAACTCCCTGGCCAGCTGCTGAAGCTCCACAGCTGGCGCGAACTCCGGCCTAAACCTAGTCACAAAATCCAACCAAGTCATAGCCTCAATGGCTGGGGCTCCCAAAGAATCACCGACTGCCTCCCACCAGTCTTTGGCTCTGTCTCTAAAACAACCCGCAACATACTAGACCTTCGACCCCTCAGGGCAGAAGCTCGTCAACTGAGCAGACTCCATGTCTGCAATCCACCTCCTGGCAACAATGGGGTCCTTCACCCCATGGAAGTCTGGCGCACCACATCCCCTGAAGTCCTTGAAGGAGAATGTGTGTGTCCCTGACTGAGTGGATGCCATGTCACTCTGAAATTCCCTGAGGTGATCCTCCATCAGCTCTATAATCCCTTCCTTGATCGACCGGAAAATCACCGGGGTCGACTCAAGGATGTCTCTCGTGATCTCAGAAGCAATGAACTAACGTAGTCTCTCATCGACTGGCTCGGAACCTGAACCCAAACCTGATCCTGACCCAGACCCTGAACCTGCTGCTCTGTGACGTGTAATCACCAGCATTCTGAAACAAAACATATAATTTTCAGGGTCATACATAACCTCGAGAGGTCTCACACATTCTACAAGTTCCTTGGTTCTATCTCGGCTCTCCTTGACTCGAGTACGGATCCTCTGCTTTCAGTAGTATAGGCCCATACTACCTTCCACATCTATCCATACTTTCCTCAAGGATTGCCTCGACTTCACCAAGTCCCTTCTACTACTACTGCTCACTGCACTAATCTCATCCTAGGCTTACCCTAGGGTAACTCTCCGACCTACTCTCCGTCATCAGCTACATAAGGAATCCCTACTACCTTTACCTAACTAGCTTGCGAATACCATTACATATCACTAAGACCAAATAATTCTTCGAATGAGAGGTCCTACCCTACAACGGTTGGACTCAAACAAGAGCTGCGAAATAGGGCTAGACCTAACCTTCTGAAATTATTTAGTCCTCGCAATATGTAACTTAACGTATTCATTTACTAGTTAGCTAAAGATAACTAGAACTCCTAAAAGCACAAAGCAGACATCATTCGAGCATTGAGTAACCATACCAAGCATATCCTATTCAGGCCATCATATTACTGACTAATCAGTTCTAGCATGTAACTCAATAAGCACATACAGCAGGCACATAAGGAATCTTCCTATATCCTTAGCCCTAATCTAGCATGCAGTTCTCATAATCATAACATAACATAACATAACATAACATGTATGGGTATCTTAGGGAAAACTTACTTGAGCTCGGCCGGTTGCACGCATCACACACCTTGTTCTTTCTCAAAACTCTTTTTTTTAATTAAAAAATTATTTTCTTGTAAAAATCTTTCAAACCCTCGATTTGAGTCCATACACCCCCGAAGGTGTGTCCGAATCTCTCAAACCAAGGCTCTGATACCAACTTATAACATCCCAAAAATCATGACCAAAAATTTCATTTTTGATATAACGATTCATTAAACAATTTATAAGAAAACATCATAAAGTTATTTCTTTTCATAAAAACCATAGATCGCATGTCTCAAAACCATATCATAAAATAGTAATAATGTCATAGTACAATCCCCAGAACAACATAGTGCGGAAATAATGGTGTGATGCGCTGCTACCGAGCCGACTCCTTTCCCTTCGAAGCAGAAGGACCTGAAAAAAAAATTGTAAACCGTAAGCACAAAGCTTAGTGAGTTCCCCCATCATACCACATACCATACTATAAACATATTGCCATGCATATCTGGGTGCCCGACCTACCCTGCTGAGCATACCGGGGTGCTCAACCTACCCCTGCTAGGCATACCGGGGTGCCTAACCTACCCCTGTCAGACATACCGGGGTGTCCGACCTACCCCTCCATCTTATCTCAACCGGTTACGGGGACTATTTCACCCCTACCACTACCACATAATAACATAACATGACATAAGCATACTGTCAGGCATACCAGGGTGCCCGACCTACCCCTTTGGTCCTTTCGACCTGATACGGGGACTATTCCCCCTACTACCACTATCATAACATCATACCATACTAGCACATAAAACATAACAGATAGTGGCATACCAGACAATTATCACAAAGACAATCATCTAACAAACAACTCCTAGTAGTTCGTCGGCATTGTGGCCTTAGACCCACTTCTACTGGCAGGTAACTCACCTCGATGTCGTGCAGTAACCAAACTGTCCTCGGTGTTGGGATCGACTCTCCTCAAACTCCTACACATAACAATTTCCTTCAGTTAGTCCTTCATATTCATGTCCCCTTTAAGGGTCAATCTTGGGTGATGGTCAAAGTCAAAGTCAAATTCAATGATCTGGTCAAAGTCAACATCCTGGTTGACCCAACTTGCCGAGTTGGTCCTTCAACTCGTCAAGTACCATAATTCAGAGAACCTCGAATTCGCGATCTAACTCATCGAGTTTCTCCTTATGACAGAAATGGGGCTTTTCATTTGAACTCATTGAGTCCTTCCTTGGACTCGTCGAGTTCTCCTTCATACAGTCGGGACATTTGCTCATTGACTCGACGAGTTCATCCTTGGACTTGTCGAGTTCTTGACCTTTAAGTCCAAAACACATCTAAATGGCTGAGTCATCTTCTAGACTCAACAAATCTGCTAAGTAACAGAGAAGGTTGGGGAAACTACGACCCAACTCGCCGAGTCGTAGGAGCGACTCGTCGATTCCTTCAAGTTCCAAATTCAAATAGTCGATTTCAGTAGGGATCTACGCATCCAAAACGTAGATTTGACCTCCTAGAGTCGATATTACACGTAAAGTTACAAACTTTACATGCATGCGAGGTGTTATGAGCTACGAACACCATTTCCAAGTCTAAAATGAAGTTTAGGCCAAAGGGAAGGGCCAAGGCATGATAAATTCGTGAACTTTATGACTATAAGGGCTAAAAGGGATCTGGATCTGAAGTTACAACTTCAGATCACACTCGAAACCCGAAAAGGTTCACAAAATTGCTAAAAGATGGCCCTAAACTCAAGCATGGAGAGATCTAGCAATAGAGAAGTCAAGGTAGAAACTTTATACCTTAAAGGGACTGGAAATAGAGCTTGAACTCTGGATCTACTGCTTCCTTGAACCTTCTAGCTTCTTCTTCTTCTTCTTCTAGCTTCAAGAACACACAAACTCCCTCAAAAATGGCTCACACACTCACAAAATGCTCAAAGGTTACGAGTTAGGATTTTCTGGGCTAAGGGAGAGGATGGAGGCTGCAATGGAGGTCAGTTAAGGTGTTTAAATAGGGTGCAATAACTAAAAATTAGGGTTTCACTCAGACAACTCTACTTGTCGAGTCGGGGCTTCCGACTCGTCGAGTAGACTCGTCCACCCGCATCCAAACTCTATCCCTACTCGACGAGTTTGGGGCTTCAACTCGTCGAGTCTCAGTATAAAATGCATAATTTTATAACTTGAAGCACATACCAGGAACCGGGTGTTACATGAAAGGCCAAGGTAAAGGCTTTTTACCTTCAAATGAAAGCCAAGACAATGTAGATATTGTATTTATCTGCTTCTTTTCGTTCCAAGCTTCTAAAACTCCAAGCTTCTTCAACAAATGCACCCAAAAACACACTTTAGCCTCTTAAACACTTAACAATAGCGTTTAGACTGATTAGGGTTTCTTCTGGCCGTCAAAAGGTGGTAAGGGGCTGGAGGAAAGGACTTAAGGTCCTTTAAATAGGGTGTAAACCCTAAACATTAGGGTGTCCATGCACAGCCTCTACTCGTCGAGTCGGGGTCCTCCGACTCTTCGAGTAGGAATCATAAACCACGTGGGCTGACTAGGTTCGACACGACGAGTTGGGGCCTCCAACTCGTCGAGTTCCGTCAATAAAATGCATATAAAGCTTTCGAAAATTATAATTGGGAGTCAGGATGTTACAATTCTCCCCCACTTGAACTAGACTTCGTCCTCGGAGTTTGCTGCGGTAAATAACTCAGGGTAATGCTCCCGCATCTCTGCCTCCGGCTTCCAAGTCTACTCGGATCCCCTCCGATGGTCCCACTGTACCTTTACCAAAGGTACTTCCTTGTTCCGTAGAACCTTCACTTTCCTCTCCAGAACGGACACTGGCCTCTCCACGTAATTCAGGCACTCTTCGACCTGTATATCATCCAATGACACCACTGCCTCCTCATCTAATATGCACTTCCGCAACTGTGACACATGGAAAGTGTTGTGGATCTGACCAAGCTCCTCCGAGAGATCCAATGTATACGCCCCTTTGCCAACCGTGGCAATGATACTGAATGGCCCGATGTATCGAGGACCCAGCTTCCCCCTCTTCCTGAAGTGAATCACACCCTTACAGTATGAGACCTTCAGGAGTACCATATCACCGACCTGAGATTCCAAATCAGATCAGCGTCTGTCGGTGTAACTCTTCTGCCGACTCTGTGCGGTCTGCAACTGTTGTCTGATCTGATGAATCCTCTCGGTGGTCTGCAGGACTACCTCGGTCCGACCCATCACCCTGTGACCAACCTCGTCCCAACAGACTACGGTGCGGCATCTCCGTCCATACAACAACTCATAAGGTGGAGCACCAATGCTGGAGTGATAGCTGTTGTTGTAGGAAAACTCTGCAAGGGGTAGGTAGGAGTCCCAGCTCCCACCAAAGTCAATAACGCAGGCCCTCAACATATCCTCGAGGGTCTGAATGGTCCGCTCGCTCTGGCCGTCTGTCTGCAGATGGTATGCGGTACTGAAATGCAGTCGCGTGCCTAGTTTCTCGTGGAACTTCTGCCAGAAATAGGAGGTGAACCGAACATCACGGTCTCAAACGATAGAGACCGGAACCCCATGGCGAGCGACAATCTCGCGTATATACACATCGGCCAGCTTCTCGGCCGATGAGCTCTCCCGAATGGGCAGAAAATGGGCACTCTTGGTCAATCGATCCATGATGACCCATATAGCGTCAAAACCCTTTGCCGTTCTCGGCAATTTGGTGATGAAGTCCATCGTGATCTGCTCCCATTTACATATGGGAATCTCTAGAGGCTGCAGCTTGTCATGCGGCCTCTGGTGCTCGGCCTTGACCATCCTGTAGGACAAGCACCTCTCTACATACCAAGCGATCTATCGCTTCATGCATGGCCACTAGTAACTCAAACTCAGATCCCGGTACATCTTGGTGGCCCCCGGGTGAATAGAGAAGCGAGACTTGTGAGCCTCCTCCAGTACAATCCGGCTGACCCCAACAGACATCGGAACATAGACCCAACCATAACGGGTCAATAACCCCCGACTACCCTGCACAAATCGGGTGATCTTGCCTCTAATCCTCTCCAACTTCCAGTTCTCCTACCGTACACCCTCAGCCTGAGCTTCCCTGATCAAGCTCACAATTGGAGAATCCACTGATATCCTCATACATGTCACTGGAGTAGAAGAACCAGCTGACTTGCGGCTTAGGGTGTCCGCAACCACGTTCTCTTTACCCGGATGGTAAAGGATCTCGCAGTCATAATCCTTGACTACGTCTAGCCACCTGCGTTGCCTCATGTTCAGGTTCAGATGATCCATGATGTGTCTCAGACTCTTGTGGTCCGTGTAAATGGTACAGCGGACCCCGTAGAGATAATGTCTCGAAATCTTGAGAGCGAATACCACCGCTCCCAACTCCAAATCGTGCGTGGGGTATCTTGTCTCATGCGACTTCAACTGCCGCGATACGTAGGCTATCACCCGTCCTCTCTACATGAGGACCGCTCCCAGTCCCATGATGGATGCATCACAGAACACTACAAAATCCTCAACTCCCTCTGGGAGAGTCAAGACTGGAGTCTCACAAAGTCGCTGTCTGAGGGTCTCAAATTCCCTCTGCTACTCAGGGCCCCACCGGAAATCCACCCCCTTCCTCGTCTGACGAGTGAGGGGTACCGCAATCTTGGAGAAATGTTGTATGAATCTCCAGTAGTACCCAACCAATCCCAAGAAGCTCCTGATATCCGAGGGAGATTTCGGAACCTCCCACTGCATAACAGCCTCGATCTTAGCCGGATCGACCAAAATCCCCTCCTGGTTAACGAGATGTCCAAGGAACTGAACCTCTCATAACCAAAACTCGCACTTTAAGAACTTGGCATAAAGTCGTTCTCGCCTCAAGACTCCCAATAGCTCCTGAAGATGCTCCTTGTGCTGCTCTCTGGTCTTGGAGTACACCAAGATATCATCTATGAACACGATGACCGAGCGATCGAGCATCGGTCTGCAGACCCGATTCATCAGGTCCATAAATAATACTAGCGCGTTGGTGAGCCCAAACGGCATCACCACGAACTCGTAATGTCAATAACGAGTCCGGAACGCGGTCTTCTCCACGTCCTCCTCCCTAACTGTCACAACTTGAAATTTTAGACATATCAAAGCCTAAACCGTAACCTAGCACAAGTGAATCTACATTGCATCCCTTGTTGCTTTGTGTCCTCTATAGCCCTTTAGGGTTTGTTTATAAGTTGGTAACTAAGCTTGGATTGAAAACTAAATTGGTTTAGGGTCGTATAATTTAAGTATTAACAAAAGGTTAAGGGTTAAAACAATAAATATTCACCATTTAATGGTGAATCCGGTCATAGAAATCAAACATGTGCTAAATTCGGTTTTAGGAATCTTTTGCAAATGGTGTGTTCGGCCATGAAATCAAACCAATGGAGAATTCGGTCTTAGCATGACCGAATTCACAAGATCTAGGCCCATTAGGACCGAATCCATCCAAGCCCAAACCCATCTTGACTGATTTCTCAATTATATATATATATATATATATATATATATATATATATATATATATATATATATATATATATATATATATATATATATATATATATAGAGAGAGAGAGAGAGAGAGAGAGATAGAGGGAGTTATGTTCCAATGAGAACATTTTTCCCGTGAGAACATTTGAGAATATTTTTTAGCCTATAATTCAAAAAACACGCGTTTTTGTAGTGAGAACAATTTTTTAACATTCTCTCTACATATCTCTCTCCTCTTTCTCTCTCTACATATGTATCTGGGTAATCAGAACCACCATCACCATCAACGGCCTCTATCGGAACCAGCATAATGACGTCAGAATTGCTGTAATGACACCGGAATCACCATACTAACGTCAGAACCACCCAAACGTCGCCGGAATCACCGGAAAACTGCTTCTTCACTCTCTAGATCTATTTGGTGTCTCGATCTCGAATCAGTCTCCGACTGCCGCCTCCAAAACCACCGCACCACCTCCTCTTCCCTTCACCTCTACTCCTCATACCGTCGAAAACCACCTCCTTCCACTTTTCCTCTTCATACTAGCGCCACCGACCGTCGATTCTTTTTGAACCGCCGCCGCGACCCACCTCCAATCATCTCTTCTCGTCCTGATCTAGGTTCCTCTGCTTCTCATCTTCCTCCTTCGGAAAAGCAACTCGTCGGAAATCACCTCTTTCTCGTCTCATTTCCGATATCATTTTCGTCACCGGATCTGGAGATCTAGTTCTCGATCTAATTTCACCGCCACCGCCGTCGCGTTTTTCGGTATTCTTTCACCGGCCACTATCAAACTGTGATTTGGAGCTTAGAAAAAGGTGTCAACGAAGAAGAAACCGAACGAGGTAGAAGATGAAGATAAGGTAAAGAAGGACGACGACTAAACAACGTCATCGATCATCGAGGTGTGAGCATAACTTGCGATATTTAAGAAGTCTCGCCCCTGCTGCTGCCATGTTTCGATGTGCGGTGGTGATCGGTGTTGCTTGCCGGAAAAACCTTGTTTTACAGGTTTGGTTTCCAATCTATGATTTTAAATAAAAAAGTAAATCGAGGAAATACGCTTGATATCCTGATACTTCCGTATAGATCTAAATTTAAGTTATTTTTTTATTGTATTTTTGTTGAAATGAGGTTCCCAATGAACAAGTCTTGATATTTGGACTGATTAGTCCATAAGCTCCACAAATCGAGGTTTTTTTTTTTTTGAAACTGATAGCTTTTCTTTTCTCACTTTTCATAGTAAATCCAAATAACTAATATATATATATATATACTTTTTGTTTGGATTATTAAAATCAAACGAGGTATATATTATTTTGTTTGGATTTCTATTATAATATAATAAAAAGTTTATAGTTTTATTTAATTTATCTTTTTATTCATAAATAAATGAAGAAAAAATCATTTATTATTGTTAATGTTAACATAGGCTGCCTTTCATTTAGATGACAAAATCCCTAAAATTTCAAAGGAGCATGAAAAGGGATTTGATATCAATATTTTTGAAGGATTTGTTTTTGAAATGTTTGAAAATTCTTCACCAAAGGAATAAAAGAATTAAATTAAATAAAACTATGAATAAAAAATACATATAATCACATATATAATCATATGTATCTAATCATTTTGGGGATTTTTTTTCTTCGTTTATCTATGAATAAAAAATTAAATTAAATAAAACTATAAACTTTTTTCTTTCAGTTTTAGTATAACATGCCTTTTGCCTTTGTATTTGAAGCTTGGAACTTGAACATATTTTCGTGTTTTTTTTTCCAATCTATAGGTACTTTATGTTCCTTTATATATATATATATATATATATATATATATATATATATATATATATATATATATATATATATATATATATATATATATATATATTATCTTTGTGTTGGGATGGGGATTTTTTTTAAAGATCCAATAGTCTCTAGAAGATTCGTTCATTTTAATCTTTACGAAGAGCTACACGATTTTCATTAAATTCAAATTTTGTTTTCTTAAAATATCTCGGAAATTTTAAATTATAATTTTATATGGGTTTTTGTTAGCTTTTAATAGCCTTTTATAGTGTTCAAATCTTAAGTTTTGTAAATCATAAATTTTGAGATATAATCAAGTAGTGTAAAGAACTATAAACTTTTTTAATATTATTATTTATATTAAATAAGGGAATATCTAAAGTATGAATTATTTCCATGAAACTTGTAATGATTTGAAAATGATTTCATTTTCGTTTTCTCGATGCGATAATTATTTCTCGTGTATTTAATCGCATCGTGTTTTAATTGCACGTGATTATATGCATAAATTATACGGATAAAATTTTACAGCTAATCATTGCTCTTTGTCCACATTAGTTATATGTGAGTAAATATATATAATCACATTTGATTAGATACATACGAAAAATACATATAATCACATTAATTATATATGAGTAATAAAATATGATCACATTTGATTATATGTATTTAATTATATATGATTTATGTTGACAAACTCATTTTCGATTTTCTTGATTCGATAATTCTTCTCGTGTATTAATCATATGTTATTATCTGTAGCTAATCACATATGATTTATATGACAAAATCAAATCTTTTTCATATAAATTATATGTGATTAGATGTCTCTAATCACATATGATTTATGTGTACAATATTATCATTTATGTGCACAAAATTCTTTTCTTGTTTTCAATTCAATAGTTGGACTCTCTCCATAATAATCATACGTGAGTAAATACATATAATCATATTAATCACATGTGAGTAAATATTTATAATCACATATGATTTATGCTGACAAATTCATTTTTAATTTTCTCGATTCGATATTTGTTCTCGTGTATTTAATCATAATTGATTATATGTATTTAATAACATATGATTTATATGGACAAAATCAAATATTGTTCATATCAATCATATGTGATTAAATACATATAATCACATGCGATTATATACACGAGAACAACTATTGAATCAAGAACGTGAACACAAATCTTTGTACACATTAATTATATGTGATTAAATGCATATAATCACATGTGATTAGATGTATCTAATCACATATGATTTATATAGACAATATTTAATTGTGTGTTCTCGATAGAATAGTTTTTCTCGTGTATTGAATCAGATGCGATTATATGTATTTAATTACATGTGATTTATGTGAAAAAGTTTCGTTCCTAATCAAATATGATTTTATTTGGAAAAAACAAATCTTGTCTATTTAAATCATATGTGATTAGATACATACAATCATATGTAATTATATACACGATAACAAATATTGAACCAAGAACATGAAAACAAATCTTTATCCAAATTAATCATATGTGATTAAATACAAATTAATCATATGTGATTAAATACATATAATCACATGTGATTATATGAATCTAATCACATATGATTTATGTGGACATAATTCATTTTTGCTTTGTCGATTCAATATTTGTTCTCATGTATTTTATCACATGTGATTATATGTATAATCGTATGTGATTAAGTACATGAGCACAACTACTGAATCGAGAAGGAAAAAATGAATCTTGTCCCCCTCAAATCATATGTGATTATATACCTATAATCACATGTGATTAATTACACAAAAGCAATAATTCAGTCGAAACCGCAAAAATAAATATTGTCTACATAAATCATATGCGATTAGATACATATAATAACATGTGATTATGTATCCAATTATATATATATATATATATATATATATATATATATATATATATATATATATGGATAAGATTCATTATCACATTCTCGATTCAATAATTGTTCTTTATCAACTATAATCATATGTGATTAAATACGTCTAATCACATGTGATTATATGTATCTAATCACATATGATGTATGTGGACAAAAAATAATGATGTCTATACAAATCATATGTGATTAGATACATATAATCACATAAGATTATATACCCGAGAACAACTATTGAATCGAGAACACAAAGATAAATATTGTCCACATATATCATATGTGATTAAATGCATATAATCACATGTGATTACATATATCTAATCACATAGAATTTATGTGGAAAATATTTATTTTCGTGTTCTCGATTCAGTTGTTGTTCTTGTGTATTTAATTACACGAGATCATATGTATCTAATCATATATGATTTATATGCAGAATATTCGTTTTCACATATGATTTATATGGAGAATATTCTAATCACATGTGATTATATGTATTTAATCACATATGATTTATGTGGACAATATTCATTTTCACGTTCTCAATTCAATAATGGTTTTTTGTCCATTTTATTCATATTTTATTAAATACATTTATTCACTTGTGATTAAATACACGAGAACAACTACTGAACCAAGAACGCGAAAACGAATCTTATCCACATAAATCACATCTGATTAAATACATATAATCACATATGAGTAAATACACATGTGCTTATATGTATCTAATCACGTATGATTTATGTAGACATGATTTATTTTTGTATTCTTAATTCAATAGTTGTTTCTTTACCACATTAATCATATGTGATTAAATTGATATAATCAAATATGATTATATGTATCTAATCATATATGATTTATGTGGACAATATTCATTTTTGTGTTCTCGACTCAATAGTTCTCGTATATTTGATAATATGTTAATATATGTATCTAATCACATATGATTTATATAGACAAGATCGATTCAATTTTGTCCATATAAATCACATATGATTAGCTACTTATAATCACATGTGATTAAATACGTGAGAAAATTATTGAATCTAAAACTCGAAATTGAATTTTTTCCATATAAATCCTATGTAATTAGATACATTTAATCATATGTGATTATATACATGAGAACAATTATTGAATCAAGAACGCGAAAATATATTTTTTTTATACATAAATTATATGTGATTAAATACATATAATCACATGTGATTAAATACACGAGACTAAATATTTAGTCGAAAACATGAAAATGAATATTGTCCATATAAATCATATGTGATTAAATACATATAATCACATGTGATTAAATACACGAGACCAACTATTGAATGGAAAACGAGAAATGAATATTTTCCACATAAATCATATAAGATTAAATACATACAATCATATGTGATTATACGTATCTAATCACAAAAGATTTCTGTAGACAAAATTCATTCTCGCTTTCTCGATTCAATAGTTTTTTTTTGTATAATCACATGTGATTATATGTATTTAATCACATATGATTTATATGAACAAAAACGAATCTTGTCCACATTAATCTTGTATGATTAAATACATGAGAAAATTATTAAATCGACGCAAAAATAAATATTGTCCACATAAATCACATGTGATTAAAAACATAAAAAATTTTGTTGAAGAGAAAATGTGAAAATGAATCTTGTCAATATAAATCATATGTGATTAGATACATCATACATATAATCACATGTGATTATATATAAGAGAACAACTAACGAATCAACAACGCGAAAATGCATGTTGTTCACATAAATCATATGTGATTAAAACATATAATCAGATGTGATTATATATTTCTAATCACATGTGATTTATGTGGATAATATACATTTTTTTTATTCTTGTGTATTTTAATCATATGTGATAAAAGGTATCCAATCGCATATGATTTATTTAGACAAAAACGAATCGTATCCATGAAAATCATATGCATACATATAGTCACATGTGGTGGTGGTGGGTGGGGGTGTTGGTGTTGGTTTCGGGTGGTGTTGATGGGTGGTGGTGGTCTTGGTGAGTGGTGGGTGGGGGTGGTTATGGCGGGTGGTGTAAGTGGGTGGTTGGGGGTGGTGGTGGTGGTGATGGGTGGTGGTAGTCGTGATGGGTGGTGGAGGCGGGTGGTGGTGGTGACGGGTGGTAGTGATTGGTGGATAGTGGTGGTTGGTGGTGACGAGTGGTGGATTTTGTAGGTGGGGATGGAGCTTGTGGTGGAGGGTGGTGATGATGGGTGGTGGTGGTGATAATGATGGGTGGTGGTTTTGGTGGGTGGGTGTGGGTGGTGGTGATGGGTGGTGGAGGTGGGTGGTGGTGGCGGGTAGTGGTGGTTGGGTGGTGATGATGGTGGGTGGTTGTGGTGGGTGGTGGTGGTGGCGGGTGGTGGTGGTGGGTGGTGGGTAGTGATGGGTGGTGGGTAGTGATAGGTGGTGGGTGGTGGTTGGTGGTGGTGGGTAGCGATGGGTGGTGATGGTGGGTGGTGGTGGAGGGTTGTTGTGATGGGTGGTAAGTAGTGGTGATAGGTGGTGTTCGTTGGGTGATGATGATGATTGGTGGTGGTGGGTGGTGGTGGCGGGTGGTGGGTCATGGTTATGGTGGGTGGGTGGGTGGTGGCAGGTGGTGGTGGGTGGTGGGTAATGATAGGTGGTAGGTGGTGGTGGTTGGGTGGTGATGGTGGGTGATGATGGTGGTGGCGAGTGGTGGTTGGTGGTGGTGGTGGTGGTGGTGGTGGTGGGTGGTGGTTGTGATGGGTGGTGGTGGCGGGTGGTGGTAACGAGTCGTATAAGTGGGTGGTTGGGGGTGGTGGTAGTGGTGATGGGTGGTGGAGGCGGGTGATGATGGTAGGTGGTGGTGACGGGTGGTAGTGATTGGTGGATAGTGGTGGTTGGTGGTGACAAGTGGTGGTTTTTGTAGGTGGGAGTGGGGCTTGTGGCGGCGGGTGGTGATGATGGGTGGTGGAGGTGGCGTGGTTGTGGGTGGTAGTGGTGATAGTGATGGTTGATGGTTTTGGTGGGTGGGTGTGGGTGGTGGTGGTGATGGGTGGTGGTGGCGGGTGGTGGTGGTTGGGTGGTGATGATGGTGGGTGGTTGTGGTGGTGGTGGGTGATGGGTAGTGGTTGTGGTGGGTGGATGGTGGTGGTGGCGGGTGGTGATGGGTGGTGGGTAGTGATAGGTGGTGGGTGTTGGTTGGTGGTGGTGGGTAGTGATGGGTGGTGATGGTGGGTGGTGGTGGAGGGTGGTTGTGATGGGTGGTGGAGGTGGGTGGTGGTGCTTGGGTGGTAATGGTGGTGGTGGTGTGTGGTGGTGGTGGTTATGGTGGGTGGGTGGGTGGTGGGTGGTTGCGAATGGTGGTGGGTAGTGATGGGTGTTGGGTGGTGGTGGGTAGTGATGGGTGGTGGTGGCGGGTGGTGGTGGTTGGGTGGTGATGGTGGTGGCGGGTGGTGCGTGTGGTGGGTGGGTGGTGGGTGGTGGTGGTGGTGGCAGGTGGTGGTGGGTGGTGGTGGTGGCGGGTGGTGGTTGGTGGTGGTGGGTGGTGGGTAGTGAGGGGTGGTGGGTGGTGGTTGGTGTTGGCAGGTGGTGGTGATGGGTGGTAGGTAGTGGTGGTGGGTGGTGTTGGTTGGGTGGTGAGTGGTGTTAGTTAGTGAGTTTTTTAGTTGTTTGTAACTATTTTTTGATTTATATGAATATTATTTTATAATTTTAATTAAAAAAATTGTGTGGTCCAAATTTGTTTTCAAATGTTTTCGCGATAAAAAATGTTCTCGATTGAACGCTCCAATATATATATATATATATATATATATATATATATATATATATATATATATATATATATATATATATATAACCAAACACACAATTCATTTCCCACTTATTCACACCGAATTCTTGCCAATTTTGCTCTCAAAACTCATCAGTGGACCTTCAAATCTTCATAAAACTTTGCCCAGATCTTCATAAATTCACCAAGAACACACACTCATATCTTCAAATCTTCAAGCATCCACCGAATTCATCAAGCCTCGACCGAATTCACCTAAAACCCAATCTTCCCACCGAATTCATACTTCAACAATTCCAAACACTTCAAATTAATTTTGTAAGTCTTATTTACTTAATTAATTATTCAAAACACTATTTAAATTAATTTATTAATTTAAATACAACGACGAATACAATTATTTTTAGGGTAACGTTATTAGCGTGTACGCTTACTGGGGGATCGTTTCTACAACTCGTTAAATTTCATCGCCAACACACATTCAAGGTGAGTTCATACCCCTACGTTTTCACTATTTTTCCAATGTTTTAGGGGGGGGGGGGGGATACAAGTAAAACACATAGAAATTTTTTGTTAACTTTCAAAAGATTTCTAATAGTTTTAAAGCACAACAGGTTGTTTCAACTTATTCAAACTATTTTTAAAATGTGTTTCAAACTACTGCAAACGTTTTATACTTTTATTTTCCCAAAGTACATCTTTATATATATGCCTTCTACATATATGAATATAATCTTATTTAAATAAAGTTTTAACCCTTTTGTAACATGTCGAGCAAAAGGGTACCTATCTCATCGTTTTATCGTGTTATTCAAACTGTTAAATTACTAAGACTTTCATGTCATACCATACATACATTTAAACTGTAATAGGTATAGTTTGCATATCAATACACTATTTTTTAGTTAAATAAACGATACAATAACATACATATAAACTACTAAAAGTATATTTTGGGGAAAACGCAACATTATTTTACGAAGTTCAAGGACACTACACAGAAACAATTATATAAACTATAATAGGTATAGTTTATGGAATACTACTCTATTTCACTATTTCAAGGATACACTACTAAAATAATTATGTAAGTATAATTATTTTACATTACGAGGTACACTACTACAAGGTATTATATACAGTTTCAAATAGAAGAGAACATTATAAAACTATACGTAAACTAGTTAATACATGGTTGTGAGGCACTACTTCGGGTACCCACCAGGGTACAGGTTCAAGTCCTATAAATTATAACCAGAGGCTCCCGGAAGGACATCGTGATATTTGTGTATAGATCTATACGGGACTGACAATCCCACACCCAAACTGCTAACTACAGTTAGGCAGGCATGCCTGGGGGTGTGACAAATGTTATAAATATCGACGCCTGAAGAACGTCGTAGAGGCCACTAGGTCATATTAGTATGGTTATACGAAACTCACAATAGTATAAACAAGGTTTACGGGATTAACACTATTTCAAAGATTTTAAGTTGATATTAAATCTCTCTACACTAGCACAATACAATTGCGTATTGGGAAAAGGATTTCATACAAACGTTTTGATAATTAATCAAACTACAGTACATATTCACACAATCTACTACTTATTTGGTTGTGGATTTAGAGCATATTCACACAATCTACTACTTATTCGATCATGGTTATGTATAACCTGTATACACTAAGTAACCATAGGGGGAAACAGGTATGCGCCAGGTCACTAAATACAAGTACAACAAAGATCATTAAATACAAGAACAACATACTATTTACTAGTTCAGAACACACTTTTCCGTAAGTACGTTTAACTAGGGCATACATACAAAAAGGTTTGCATACAAACATAACTTTAATACAATGCTTTTACATGTGTGAGTCAACAAAACTTTCATTTCTTCACGTCAGAAGATATAGGATTTTCTGGAGGAACAAACCAAGGTTTTCAAAGAACATACTTTCTAAATACAAATGCTTATGAACTCACCAACTTTAATGTTGACACTCTTTCAAAACCACTTGTATTCTCAGGACACTAGTAAACAGGTACCCGCCCAGTTTCTAGAAGACGGAGCATGGTAGCTTCAAGTCTTTATCTTACTATTTACTTATGGAGTCAATTATATGTGATTCAAATACAATGTAAACACTATATTACCAATACAATGGTTGTGGTTGCTTTGATTACTATTATTCAATGGTTGTGATACTATACATGAAGTCCTTCGCCCCCGAACGTTTCTGTCGTTCCGGTTTGGGGGTGTGACACTAACCCTGACCTGATGGTACCCGAACCTCAGGTCTATCTTGGAGAACCAAGATGCTCCCTGCAACTAATCGAAAAGATCATCTATCCTTGGGAGTGGATAACGGTTCTTCACCGTCAACTTGTTTAACTCCCAATAGTCGATGCACATCTGGTGTGAACCATCCTTCTTCCCGACGAAGAGAATCGGCGCTCCCCACGGAGAACTGCTCGGACGAATGAACTGCTTGCCCAGTAGTTCCTGTAGCTGTGATGACAACTCATGCATCTCTGGTGGTTCCAATCGGTATGGCGCCTTAGCGATAGGAGCCGCAACTGGCACAAGGTCGATCCTAAACTCGACCTACTTCTCCGGAGGCACTCCGGGTAACTCCTCTGGAAACACGTCAGCGAACTCTCTGACTACTGGAACCTATGAAACCGAGATCTGATCCCTGACCCGTGTATCCACCACATACACTAGATAACCCGCACACCCGTGCTGAATGTACTACCGATCCCTGGTGGCTGAGCAAAACCCTGATCCCACTCTGGTGCCCTCGCCGTAGATAATCAGTTCTCCCCCACTTGGGGTTCGAACTACCACCCGCTGACCCTCGCAGTCGATCATGGCACCGAAGCAACTAAGCTAGTCCATACCCACAATCACACATACCTCCCCCATAGGAATCAGAATCAAGTCTATCGGGAAAGATACCCCGAAGATCTCCAACACGCAACCCCGATAGACTGAAGCAGAAATCTTGTGTCCGTTGGCGACAGAGACTCGCAACGGACACTCTAGCTCTCCTACTGGCAAACCGAACTCCCTACTGAATGACTGAGGGACAAAAGACCGACTCGCCCACGAGTCAAATAATACCAAAGCATGTAAGGAGTTCATTAAGAACGTACCAGCAACCACATCCAGTGTTGTCCTGGCCTCCTCGACTGTAAGCTGGAAGACGCGTCCCCGAGCCTTCGGAGGCTCTGCTCTACCCTGACCCCCGTTAGTAATCCTCAGTGTAGCCGGCGCTGGAGCATGCACCGTCCTGGCAACGAGCTGTGGACAGTTGGTCTTCACGTTACCAACCTGATGGCAGTGGTAGCAAATCCGGGCAAAACATCGCCCTCTTAGTGAACATATGGGTAATCTCTGTCACCGTCTCAGCATCCTGTCTCAACTCCAAGAACTCCTGAGCTAACCGCTCCCGCTCGACCCGTGGAATGTAGCGAGTGCGGAACATATCGTTGAACTGCTCCCAAGTAACCGCAGCTCTCTGATCATCAGTGTAGGACCCTGTCATCAACCTCCACCAGTCCTTTGCCCCAGACCTCAGCAAGTTCAAGGCACATCTGACCTTCTGGTCAGCAGGACATGAGCACGTGAAGAAACATCCATCCACGTCAGATAGCCACCTCATGGCTACAATCGGGTCCTGAATCCCATCAAAAGTCGGGGGTTTCGTGTTATCGAAGTCCCAACACTGGAAAGCCCGACTGGTCCTACCACCAGCGGCGGCTACCGCTGCAGAGGCTACAGCGGCGACTGTCTTAGCAAGAGCTGCATAACGCTCATCAAAGTAGTCCATCATAGCGGTCTTGATAGACCCAAACATCTCCGGCAACTGTTCCCGGAACAAAGTAGCAACCTTATTATGTAGGATCTCTTGAATCCTGGCGTCCAACTCATCCGACTTCATCTGACCAATGACCTTGGGCACTACTGCTCCCTCCTAACCGCCATCTCCTGATCCTGATCCGGATCCAGTCACAAATCGTCTAGTAACCACCATGCTGAAAATATACCAGGAAGATATCAAACATTCCATATAATAATCCGGGTACCAACTCCCAACAAATCCCTAGGGGTTGTGACTTCCTTGCTACGCGTATAGGTCCTGTGCTTTCAGTAGTACGGTCCCATACTACCATCCACACCTACCCATATTTGTCTCAAGTATCATCACAACACCCTAACAATATACATATGCATGGTGCGCGCTCAATCCTCACTCCTAGAGGAAGGCTAAATATCTCATAACTGACTGACTGACCCCGCACAACCCAACCATGAAACTTCCACCAACCCTGCAGCACTCGTGTATGCTAGCCATACATAACACTGGACCCTATAGACTTTCGAATATCTGATCCTACCCTAAGCCCTTCATCAAACAAGAACAGGAAATAAGGCTAAACCAAACATTCTCAGGCTATAAGATCTTAATTATGTATAGTCGTGATGCATACACTAAGCAACTACAGTAATGATGTCAATTTCATATAAGGAAAACCCCTAGGCTATCAAGCATCATATAATCATGCAATTATATCATGCAATTCCTGAAGATCCTTAGCCTAGTACTAGCATGTTGTTCTAACATATCACAAAATCAAATAATTCGTAAGGTATTTGGGGTCTACTTACTGGCTCCGACTGATCGTACACTTGCATCCTCCTTTAGTATTTTGAAAACCATTTGAAAAATCATTTTAAAATCTTGTCCTTAGTTTGATATTGGATACACACGAGTGTTTCCTCCAATTCACTCAAACCAAGGCTCTGATACCAAGTTGTAACACCCATAAAATTCAAGCCAATTTAAAACTTTTTAAATCATTCAAAAACCAATAAATATTACAAATTTGTTTTCAAAATGATTTCATGTCAGAGTATCCCATAATCAAATCATAAAAACATAAGGAGGTGCACGATCACGCCTTCACCTTCCCGCGATCATCAGAAGTTCCTGAAACATAATCAACAATTGTAAGTCCGAAGCTTAGTGAGTTCCCCCAAAATACCAACGCCATACAAATATAACCATATCATAGCAAACAACATGTATAATGAGCCATCAGCCTGAATGGACCGCCTAACAGGCCATCAGTCTATCTGGATCGCTCTTCGAGCCATCAGCACGTCTGGACCGCCTCTCAGGGCCTTCAGCCTATCCGGACCGCACGCCGGGCCTTCGGCCTAACTAGTACGCCCTAACCGGGTCTGCAGTCTATCCGGTCCGCCCTGGGTATGTTGGCACGAGCACAAAGCATGACCGCCTCAACCCAACCCCCAATCAAACAATCTTGTGCACACAAATATCATACGCTAGCTAGCATGTACAGATAGTCATACAGATCTAACAGAGTATCATCCTATAACCAGGATACCGATCTAACATATCACTAACATAGCATAATCCTATAACTAGGATACAGATCTAACAGATCACTAACATAGAAACCATCCTATAACCAGGATACAAATCATAAAGGGTCGGCCTTGGTGCCTTAGACTCTGTTGATATAGTGAGAAGAACTCACCTCACAAGTAGCTCGGGATGATGATGTCAAACTCCCAAATGCAGCTTCAAACTCAATCACCTACATCTATTAACTATCCTCTTCCATGAATTCCCAAATTACTAAAATACCCCTATAAGTCAAACCGGTCAACCCTTGGTCAAAGTCAAAGTCAACGGTCAAGGTCAACAGTCCATGTTGACCCAACTCGTCGAGTGTAGCTAACTGACTCGTCGAGTTCCTTCAGAACTCAAGAAGTCGTGAAAACCCTAGTCGACTCGCCGAGTTTCCAGACAACTCGTCGAGTCCATGTAGTGTCCAAATGTCAGGAAAACCCTAACTAACTCGTCGAGTCATCTCACTGACTCATCGAGTTCATGCAGAAACCAAAAACGACTAATCTTCATCCGACTCGTCGAGTTGACCATGCAACTCGTCGAGTCTTTTCAGTCCATTTCTCATTCAGATGCTTTTACGTGAAACAAAAACTCCAAATTGTAGATCTAGGCTCCTAGGGTGTTATTATCACGTAAAGTTACTAACTTTACGTGCATGCACGACTCCATGAAGCTAAAACACTTATAACTAGCATTAGAAGAAGGTTTTGGACATGAAGGAGGGCCAAAGCTTCATAAAGCTTGAGGCTTTATGTCCATAAGGGCCTAGAGGAGTCCAGATCTGGAACTATACCCTTGTGACAAGCTCAAATCCGAAAGTGACTCCATTTTTGCACCAAAATGCCCATTTTCTCTCATAAGAAGAGATCTAACAAATGAAAGGCCAAGGTAAAGGCTTTTTACCTTCAAATGCAAGCCAAGACAACGTAGATACTGGATCTATCTGCTTCTTCTCGTTCCAAGCTTCTAAAACTCCAAACTTCTTCAACAAATGCACCTAAAAACACACTTTAGCCTCTCAAACACTCAAGAATAGGGTTTAGACTGATTAGGGTTTCTTCTGGCCGTCAAAAGATGGTAAGGGGCTGGAGGAAAGGACTTAAGGTCCTTCAAATAGGGTGCAAACCCTAAAAATTAGGGTTTCCGTGCACAACCTCTACTCGTCGATTTGGGGTCCTCCGACTCGGGCTGACTAGGTTCGACACGACGAGTTGGGGCCTCCAACTCGTCGATTTCCCTCAATAAAATGAATATAAAGCTTTCGAAAATTATACCTGGGAGTCGGGATGTTACATACCAAAGTTCGGATCTCTCAAAACCCTAAAGAATCCCAAATAGCCGTTCCCACGCCGTGGTAGTTTAATCCCAACGTTGTGATCGAAGAACAAACTCGAGATTTCGACTTTGTTTAAGCTTGAAGTTTGAGGACTGCTTGGATTTGTTTCTTGTTTGCATCTTGGGTGCGATCACATAAGAGGAACTCTCCTTTGGGTTCTCTAGTCCAATTCTTTGGATCGACAAAAGAAGAAAACAACTAAGAAATCCAAGGTATGTCATCTACCTATAGAGTTCTAATATGTTGCATAGACTAATGAGTTTAGAATCTTCAGATTTCGAGTTTCTATCATATTTGTTTATTGTTTCAGTTGTCTAATGTTTGATTTAATGAGGCTTGAAACCTTTCAATTACAACCATTGAGTATAACGATAAAAGTTTTGTCAACAAAATAACCAAGTCAAAAAATCGGTTACAGTTACAAGTTATCCCTACCGAAATGCTTCCTAAAGACACATAACGCATAACCAATTCAGAAAAACAAAACTTAAGAAGAGTTCCCGAAAAGTTGAGCATGCAGGACCTGATTCTCTTGAAGGAAAGCCTCGTAGTCAACCTCTAAAACAGAACACTAATTCACTAAAAAAGCAATCCTCTCAGAAGCAGCACGAAATCGATCGGTCAGCTTAGCATGATGCTTCCCAGCCTTAAACAACACTTCCTCACCAGCAGACTTCATACTTTCAGTTGCACGCAAATTCACTTTGGTGGACAAGTAACAATCATGTAGAATCAACAATCCATCGTATAATTTTGACTCCTTCATGTTCACAATAGCTAAAATATCTTCAACTTGATCAATAACTTAGAAAGCCTCGTCCAACTCCTCCTACAACATATTACAAGATCGACATGGCCCTATAATAAGGAAAATATAGTGAGAATAATGGTTCTAGTTTTTTTAAGAAAAAAGAGAGGGTGGATAGAGAGGATACGGTTAGGTGCAAATCCTACCATCAGAAAAAGAGCTAGAAGAACTTTGAAGTTTAACCAACCCATATGCCCTTAATGAAGACTTATATATCATACCATGCCAAAAAATCATCAAACTGATGAGAGAAGGATAACCGTTTATGTTTTCCTAAAATAGTGCTCGGAACAGAAACAAAAAGAGGGGCCAAGTCAATATCAATATGAACACTAGGGGGAATATGAGAAAACTCATCATTGTAACAAATGGTAAAAATAGGTCAACGTTCGCCGGTCAAACCACCGCGAACCCTCTTGTAATAGGACCTATTATCTAGTATTCCTTGTTTTTGAATGAAATTGAAGTCACTACACTTAGAATTGCAATCGGAATACCTTAATTGTCTCAAAAAGTTGATGATCATTAACAAACGAAAAACTATTCACAAAAATAAGTGTTATTAATCATGAAAAAGAAAATTTTGTGTATTAAGTACACTTAGGAGAAATTGGCACTCAAATTGGATAGTGTTTCTTAACATGTCTTCATGCATATAAAGATTGTCAAAAACGGAGTTCGTATGCAAAAGATACAGACTTTTGAAAAAAAACGAAAAACTAACCGGCCAAAAGTGTAAAATTACGAAACTTAAAATGCATTTTAAACATAGTATTCTCTTTTGTTTGAGAATTCCGAGTACATTTATGGAGTCAGCTTGTTTGCGACAATCAATTAGCATGTTCGGAAAAAACTCACGAAACCGGAAATTGGTCACGCTTTTCAAGACGACAAATGGCAAAAGTAGAGGGGTGAAATGTAAATGTTTTTGGCTATAAATAGAAAACAAGGATATAGATTTCGGACTTTCAAATCACTTCCCATGTTATTCCACTTCCATTTTTATTTTCATTTCATTTCATTTTATTTTATTTTACTTTTTATTTCTTTTGGAGCTTCGGTTGGATTCTGGCGAGCTTTACGGCGAAGTCCAATCAATGTAAAAATTAGTTTTTCATACTCTTGACAAGCAGTTCTACAAGCCTGCGGTGTCGGTTCATCCAAAAAGTTTCCCGTTCAAAAGACAAGAAACGTGAAACGACATCATATTTTTAAAACGAACATTTTTCACGCTTCAATGGTGAGTTCTACGGCCCCTTTTTAGCTTTTTATGTATGCGGGGGAGAATACATTGATTACTCGTATTTACGTTTATATAAACCCGTTATCGTTTATATTTCTTATTTACGCTTAAAAAACTAGTTAACAGTTTTATTTCATATTTACGTTTATATAAGCTAGTTATCGTTTATGTCTGATATTATCGTTTATATTTCTTATTGTTGAGAGAAAAACTTTTGAGAAACACGTGAACAAACGTTAGTACAAGATAAGATTGCAGAATAAGTTAATCTCAAAGGATCATAAGAGCTCAACAATAATAAGAAGTTATATTAGTTAGATAGTTAGCTGCGGAAATGTAAAGTGCGAAAAGTAAAGGAAAGATAAATGACAACAAGTTATATATCAAGTAAACACTAAACTGATTCGTAACAAGGTTTGCATTCAAACACAAGTTAGTATGTGAGATCAGTTTAAAGTGAAGAGGATCTTCGATGATTATCAGTAAGATAGAGATAAGAGAAAGTGATCTTTATATTTCAGAGAGAAAGATCAAAAGATCGTAGTGAAGGAGTGGTAATAGGTGTTTGATACAACAGATGAGCACTCTATTTATAGAGCCTCTAAAAGTTACATCCTGAATAAACAAATAATAAACTTCTGACTAACATGGCCATGCAAGGTCCATTGGATAAAGAAAGGCTATCACACTAAGTCAGAGGACGTAACATAATCTTCATTGAAGTAGAGGGATTGCGGTTCAATTCTTGAAACTATGGTAGACACTTCATTGCGGTAGGGAGACAGTAAGAGATTCTGGATTGTCAAGTTTAAGAGGGTCACTTTTTGCCTTAACAATTTCCTCCTAAGTGACCTCTTCAACTTATCTTCATTACTTATCAAGCTTTAGAAATTTGATAAGAAACCACCAAAACTTCCTCACTTCTCCTAGCCAAGTGATTCTTCTCGTAATCTCATACTTCATTTCTTCAGTTGCATGCTTAGATCTCTGAACCGAAGTCAAAGTAACTTCAAGTTGTTTGTGGTTCAGTCAATGCATTACGGTGATTGGTATGAAGTACTTGATATCATTATTGACTCTTTTAAACACAACTCCAAGTTCAGGGAAGTTGGTTGCTCCTAAGGACCTTTCTTGATAACCTTCAGTGAACACTAGTGCAGGTTCAAGAGCTGGAAGATTGAGTTTTTGGGCAAGCAATGGATGAATATCCACATCGATCTTAGCAAAGTCACACACCAAGGATTTGAGAAATTCGCAAACTTTCTCATACACTATTTTCATCTTCGGATGCTTCTCGGACTTGATTTGAAAGACCCTTGCAATCAGAAATACTTCCTCAAGATTCATGCAAGGAAAATCAGCTTGAGTCCTGATGTAGTCCTCGCCTCTTCTCGTAAGCGTATACTGAATGAAGTATGTATTCATGAACTTCCTTATCTTGTAATTTTTCACTGCTGATGGCCTATCATTAGGCCAAATGCTCTCAAATTTAGATCCATGCTTGGCATGAAACTGATTAAGTCATTTGAATTCGACAGGAAGCCTTTCGTCATTAGGAAGGCTAAGATCAAATGGTTGAAAGACAGTGAAGAATTTGGAGTTAGGAGAAATTGGAACATCCCAGTATCCATCAGATGGTGGTTCAGCATATGTTAGAACTGGCCTATAGTCATCATCAAGTAGCCTTCGAGTGGGATTGGCCCAAGAATGGATCAAAGTTTCATAAATAGTTGTATCGAAGCCATGATCTCTCCAAATCTGTTCAACAAATTTTGCGGCTCTCCAGTCCTGTTTCCGTTGACGAGTGGCAGGAGAGTCAGTGGAATAAACCGAAGACATTGATGGTTCCAAATTTTTGAGATGAGGAGGAGTTTCTTGATGTGGAGAAGATTGATGTTGACCTTCTGGCTGCGGGAAATCTTGTTGTGGTGGAGGAGACTGATGTGAATGCGATGGAGTTTGAACCGGAGTTGTTTGTTTGGGAGATGGGTGTGGTGTTGGTTGCGGAGTCACAATCCTTTGATGGGTTGGACCATAAGTTAGGATTGGGATTCTTGTGGGAGATTGATGTTGCTGAGGATGAGAGTGTTCACTTCCCCCTTTTGAGGAAGAAACAATTTGTTGCTCCTCAAACCACTGTCTCAGGCCATTAATCTTCAAAAAGGTCTTGTCGAACAGAGACTTAAGCAACTTAGAGATTTGAACATTAGTGGGAATTTCAGTGTTGAACAAGAGTTGGTGGATTTCCTTGGTAAGCTTGAGGATTTCATTGACATAGGATGAGAAGAGACAAAACGTCTTAGATTGTTGATGGTGTATTGGAGGACCGCAATGGCTGACTCATAAGCATTGTGAGTCTCTTGTACCAGATTCTTAGAGTGAGCAGCTTAAGTTTCAAGGGTAAACTTGATTTCGTCTTTGATGGCGGTTACCTCTTTGATGAGATTTTCAGCAGTGGATATAAATTGTTTGTGATCCGCAGTGCGACTGTTATAAAGGGCTCTAATACCCATTTCGATTTTGAGAGTGATGCGCTCTGCAGTGAGACGTTCCCTGGTTTCAAGAGTTTCAACCCTTTTAACTAGTGATTGCGGGGAAGGGAGCTCAGTGTTTTGAGTTTTGTTGGAGGAGATTGCGGCCAAAATTTGGTCGACTTTGGATCGTAGAGAAAGAAATTCTTTTCTTGTAACTGCCAGCTTCTTTTTCTTCTTCTTTTCCTTAGGCTTTGAAGTGGAGTGTTGGGATCCACTGGATTCTTCTTCCTCATAAAAAATCATCATGAACTCATCTGAATGTGCAGGCTGGTCAATTTCATTAACATCCAGATCATCAAATCCAAACTTCGGAACTGAGCTTATCTCTATTGCGGTTCCATCATCATTTAAGTTATGATCTTCAGCATTTGGAGGAGTCTGAGATGGACCAGCACCATCTTGAAGATTCTGAGCTTGTTGCACCGTGGCTTCCATTTTTAACATCCATTCTTGAATCTGCAAGATATCATAAACAGTTTTCACGTTGCTGAATGTATCATCCCAGTACTTAGCTACGGTTTGAATATCCTTTTCTCGTAGCTGAAGTCGTTGAGTTTGCTGAGCCTTTCGTGCCTGAAAAGCCCTGCGAAAAGCTTCATATTTCCTGATTCCGGATTCAGTACTAGGTTGGTACTGAGTCCAGGAATCATCAAAACGATATCCGTCAAATCCTTTGGTTCACACCGGGGTGTTCCCCGGGTTCGTGGATCCTTGCATATTGGTGCTCACCACGCCTAAACCACTTGTATGTAATGGTGGTGGAGTAGGGTTTCCCAAGGTTCCTTGGTCTCCTTGACGTGTAGTCAAGTTTGGCCTCGGCTCGGTTCTGGCAAGGGCTGAAGAAGTGCCCTGCAGTGGGTCATGTGTTTGCAGTGTTTGTGTTACAGAAAGAAGGATGGAGTGCAACTCCTCAGGCTCAAAGACGTGTAAATGTGCTGCCCTGGAGACCTTAGGGCGTGTTGTACCAGTGGGATCCTCTTGGGATCCAACTGGGGGTGTGTCTCCATGTTCTGATGAAACAGATACACTTTCTGTATCTGAGTAGGAGGATAGCGTAGAAACGAATAAGCCTGCGGGGGCTCCAAGGACTACCGAAGTCTGTCGAGATACTTCGGTATGTGTCCGGTCATGCATTTGGCTATGACTGGGGTAAGTTTGAGCTTTTTGCGTTTGAAAAGATGACCGGATTCATGATCAGAGTCTTCGACAACATGGACTGGTATGTCATGAGTTTCGGAGGGAGAGGGAGGGGTTTCATCTGAAGATTCAATAGTCCTGGACTTGCATTTCTTTGAGGACATTTCTCCCTTTGTACAATGTTACGGGGAGCTTTCTTGGAGGAAACAATTTGCTTGGTACGCTAGGCTTTAGGAAGGCTAGACTGTTCTTCAGTACGAGGTACTGAAGTGGAGATAGGAGCTGCGGTGCTAGAAGGACCTTGAGTTGTGGTAGGGACTAGGTTAGACTGACTAGGATGAGGCGGGGAAGAATGATATGGGTCAATACCATCTGTAGCCTCAATATGATCTGTGACTTCACGGGTGATAAAGAGTGTAGAATCGTCACCCTTTTCTAGCTTTGCCTCCTTGTGAAGATCCGAAATGCAGAGAGACCAAAATTAAGCAAAGGTAAGCTCAGTTGCATCTTGTCGAGGAGTCTCCTTTAGAATGTATTGTAGGAAGTCATCCCAAAAGACTTGACCAAAATTGATTGCGTTGCCGATGAATATGCTCCATATAAACTCGAGAAGCTTGATCCCCGTGTTGTCCGTGCCACCGGTTCTGCCGGACAAACTTCTGATGACAAAGTGACAGACAAACTGCCACACCGCCGGTAACTGATTCTTTTTAAATTCTTCGATCCCCTTCAGCTTCTTTTGGTACCCCATCTGGTACAGAGTGGTGATGATGTCTGTTGTCCTCGGTGAGAAGAACTTAGTGGTGGAAGGAACTCTAAGGTTGATAGCTTCCAAAAACTTGGTCTTGGTGAGCATGACCAGTGATTCGTCGACCAAGTGCAGGTGCACTTCCTGAGAATTGTGGAGTGGACGATAGGCTGAAAAAGCACAGTTGAACAGAGTAGAGAGTGGAACAACGTCAGTGAATGAGTCGAATGCACAAAACATTGGATGGGATGGAATGAACTTGATCATCAATCGGATCGCTTCATTGTAGTTGGGATGATCTTCAAACACAACCCTAAAATTGCTTAAAGCAATGGATGGGAACTGAGCCTTGATTGTTGTTTCAGAAACAGTTGGTTTAGCAGACCCTAAGGCCTTGGATTGTTTCTTGGAAATGTCGGATTTCACCATTTTTGAAAAGATTAGGAACTTGCAGAAAACTTAGAGCAAGAAGATGAAGAAGAGAAGGATCGCCGTAAGGATTCAGAAAGCATAAAGCTTTCTTGGGAGGAAAAGGGGGCTTTTTATACCTCTAGATTTGAAAAATTATTATTGTTAATTTAATTACAACTGGTAAAATAAAAACCTTTGGGTTTTTACATTATCAGCAAGAAATTAAATTAAATCAAAACGAAAATATTTTGCCTGGAAAATAGGAGCATTTAATGAAATGTCCGACCCATGATAACACGTCTAGAAATCGTGTGGTGAGGGTTATTATCCGTTGTGAAAAGGTAAGGAGTTGAAACGGATTAGACATTTAAGGGCAGGGTGATAAGACTTGTTAAGGAAAAAGATTTCATTAAAGATTGCATTTTATGGAAAAAAAACACATTGTTTGTTTATTAGCCTAAAATAGGCCTGACTAAAAGAAATGATTTGAAAAGAGTCTGAAACGTTGTATGCTACCAAATGAATGTTGGGAAGAATGTTTTTTTATTAAGGAGCATTAAGTAGCACACAAATTTCTTTTGCTCTTTATGAAGTAAATGTCAGATCATTTAATGTAGTTGCGGTGGAATGATGATGATTGTGGTTGAGATCAAATAACTGTGGTCCAGTATGTTATGGCTGCGGTAGCATGAGCTGAGGAAACACTTGATCAAACAGTTAGAAATAAAAGGAATTAAGGACCCGAAGAAGATATAGATCATATGTGATTGCGGTATACAAGATATACCAAAAGGACATGATGAATATATTGTTCTAGAACCGCAGTGAAGAGAATGCTTCTAGAATTTTGTTTTTGAAAAGAAAAGAAGCAAGTTCTTCACAGGACAATGACTGCGGTAGCTATCAATTCAAAAAGAATTGCGGGTCAGGATTCATCATTCCTAACACTTCTAGAAAGCTATTCAACTTAGTGGCATCAAGTGCTTTCTTGAAAACATCATCTATTTCCTCGTGTGTGGGAACAAAAATCAGTTTGATGTTACCTTTCAGTATGTGGTCTTTGATAAAGTGATACCGCAATTCAATGTGCTTCGTCTTTGAGTGGTGAATTGGATTGTGAGAAATCGCAATAGCACTCTCTGAGTCACAATAAATCGGTACCCGCAACATTTTGTACCCGTAGTCCACCAGTTGAGTCTTCATCCAAAGAACTTGAGAACAGCAACTGGCCGCGGCCACATATTCTGCCTATGTGGTAGACAACGAGACACAATATTTCTTCCTTGAAGACCAGCTAACTAATCTTCCTCCTAGAAATTGGCAGCCACCGGAAGTACTCTTTCGGTCTAATCTACAACCAGCATGATCCGCATCGGTGAAGGCTTGTACGCTGAAGTCATTTCATGCTGGGTACCAGAGGCCTAGAGATTTGCTTCCCTTAAGGTATGTGAAGATTTTCTTGAGTCAGATGTGATACTTTAGGACCAACTTGGTACCTAGCACATAATCCTGTTGCAAAGACAATATTTGGTCTGCTTGCGGTGAGGTACATCAATGACCCAATCATTCCACAATAAGTTTTGTGGTCAACTTGTAACATACGGACTTTCAGATGCATTAATGTGTGTTTATCTTGAGATTTATGGAGTGACTCGACGAGTTGAGAGTCCAACTCGCCGAGTAGGGTTGGGTTGGCCACGTGGATTTAATGAGTGGACTCGACGAGTCAGAGAGTTGACTCGCCGAGTAGGTGCTGGGCAGAGAAACCCTAATTTCAGGGGGTTGGGGCCTATTTAAAGGCACTTATAGCCTCACTTGCGGCTACACTCCCCTGAGAACAAACCCTAGACGACCTTTGAGCTTTGAGAGAGAGTGTTTGGCTAACTGTGAGTGTTTGGTGCATCTTGTGAAGAGGAGAGAAGAATTCCAAGCCAAGTGTCAAGAAGGTGCTGCTAGATTTGAGATTGTTTCACTTCAGAGCTTCTAGGAAAGGTATAAAGCTTGCACCTTTCTCATTATTTTGTATAGATCTCATGATTTTGTGAATCTAGGGTTTTCCACCCAAATATGAGGACCTTGAGTGTTTTGTGTTCATTGAGAGGGATTGAACTTCAGATCTGGACCATGTGAGGTCCCTAGAGTCCAAAAGTCCCTGCTTTATCCAACCATAATAGTGATCTTAAGTGAAAAACCTTTTTTGAGGTGTGTTTTTGGATTTTAAGCTCAAAATGCCATGTATGAACGTAAAGCCTGGGACTTTACGTGATTGATGAGCCTTAGGAGTGCAGATCTAGAATTTGGGAAGGTTCTCTGCCTTGAAAACGACTGAATGAGATATGAGTCCAAATGGACTCGCCGAGTCAAGCAGCCGACTCGACGAGTCGGCGAGGGTTTGTCCCGATGGGTTTGATTGTACGATAACTCGGCGAGTTGGGGGTGAACTCGACGAGTTGAGCTGGACTTTCTTGAGACTTCTGAGGAAACGAGGGGACTCGACGAGTCGCAAGAGTGCACTCGACGAGTCGGGTCAAACATGGACTGTTGACTCGAGTTTGACTTCTGTTGACTTTAGGGTTTGGTCAACATGAGTAATGGAGACCATGGAGGGGTAAACTGGTCTTTTACCCAATTTGAGAGTTAGAGAGAGAAGAAAAACTTTTGGTTACTTAGAGTCGAGAATCGAGTATTAATTAGAGATATTTACCCTATGTGTTAGGCGGTGGCTAGTTCGAGATTCGAGTTCGAGGATATTTGCTTGCTTGCTCGCAAGGTGAGTCTTCTCACTATACTTTACTTAGAGTGGTACTTATGTGTGACCGAAGGGTCTTATGTGCTTACATTGAGTATTATGTTATCTTGCCTTATGTTATATATTTATCATTATGTCTTTGTTATTTATGTTATGCGGAGCTTTACAGACCGGACCAGAGGGTCCAACGAACCGTGGGACTGGAGGGTCCCACTGAGACACATTGACCGGAAGGTCTTAAAGTGATATAGCCTCGAGTGGCTAATGATCTCTGTGTGTGGTATTTTGGGGAACTCATTAAGCTTTGTGCTTACCGTGTTATGTGTTATGTGTTTCAGGTTTCTCAGGATCACGGGAAGGCACCGACTTGATTGTACACACCAGTGAAGGAGTTATGTTTTGAGGATCCTGGATTTGAATCAAACAATTTTGGAGTTGCGATTTGTAAATTAAATAAATGAGATTTTCGTGAAATGTGTTATGAGAATTATGCGATTTTAAATGAAAATTTTATTTGAAAATTTTCGGTATTACAAGTTGGTATCAGAGCCTTGGTTTGAGGGATTCGGATACACCTTTGGGTATGTCTGGACTCAAACTGGGGATTTGAGAAAAATTTTCAAAAGAAATGATTTTTCTAAAACGAGCAAGAGTTTTTAAGAGAAAACGAGAAGGAGCAGTGTGAACAATCAGCCAGAGCCCGAACGGTCATTTCCCAAAGTACCATTACTTATTTGTGTTACGAGTTATTATTGAGATATTAGTGATGCATGCTAGGAGATAGGCTAGGTATTTGATATTTTTAGGGCTAGAGTTTCCTGATTTGTGATGCCTTAGCCTAGGAATTTTGCTATCTGTCATGTGTTTTGAGTATGTGCGGAGTAAGAGTATCCAACAGGAATATTTCAGAGATAGAGGTTTGAGTAGAGGAGTAATCTAGGAGAGATACCTAGATACCCGCGTGGGGTAGAGTTGCTTGAGTTCGATGACACCTTTTGAGTGTGAGTAGATCAGATAGAGTTGTAACCTAGAGTGGTTTTGCGTGTGGGTGGAGATTATTCGATGCCTGAATGCTGCTTGCTTCGTGCTTTGTGGAACTCTCGATGATGGGAGTCAGCTACTGAGTGAATATGATGATATTCAGGAGGTAGATGGATGGCATCATAAGGAGTTCTTCAGCAGCTGATGGCAGAGAAGTGTGAAAACCTAGGAAGAGCCTAGGGATTGACTTTAGTCAGATGAGTACGGTGATAGATTAGAGTATTCGCTGGGGAGCGACCAGGTTTAACGGGATTGGGGATCGAGAAGGTTGAGTAGCTACTTAGGAAATCTGGGACGATCCGTGTGGAAGGTATGGGTAGATATGGAAGGTAGTATGGGCCCGTACTACTGAAAGCAGAGGACCAGTACTCGAAACAGGGAGACTTCCAGAGGTTCTAAGTAGCAGCTTGAGAGGAGATAACACGGTTCGGGTACCATGGTTCATAGTAGATTGAGAGGATATAACATGGTTCGGGTACCATGATTCGCAGCAGATCGAGAGATGATTACATGGTTCGAGTACCATGGTTTGAGGCGGTCAGTGCTTCTGGTTTTACCAGTTATCCCGTTGTGTTCGATTAGACTGAGATCAGATGTGATAGAGTGTGGGGCCTGAGGGCCCTGTAGAACGAGTTTCAATGGAGCATACCTTAAGAAGGAAATCGAATTAGTTTCTGAGAGATTTTTGGTGAGATGTCAGTTGGAGTCGTAAGACTCAGGGATGAGTAGAGATGGTGCTTTATGGAGGATTACGGTCTGAGTTGAGCAATCGCCCGATAGTGGAGACGTCACTTTCGGTGACCAGAGTTGTGCTATTTCCTTTTCCTATGAGAAGCAGAAGAGCCATTGAGTTTTCAGTTTCTGAGTTTGAAGGTAAACCCTGTGGGGTAGCATTGTTTGTGATCTTTCGCTGGAGTATCTAGGCAGTTTGTCTACCGCAAGGTAGTATTATAGTATGAAAGGGTCATCAGTGAAGACTGTAACAACATAAATTTTCAAAACAATTTTTCATTTTTAAAACATAATTTCATTCATAAGATATCATAAGAATCCATTGTATCACATGTCATCATAATAAAACAAATCCCAAGATCTCTAATACATAAATCCCATCAGTGTGTACAGATCATGCCGGCGCCTTCCCGCGATCATCACTGGTACCTGAAACACATCACATAAACACTGTAAGCATAAATGCTTAGTGAGTTCCCCAAAATACCACATACGCACATACGCCACTCAAGGCTATAGCTCTACAAGACCTTCCGGTCAATGTGTCTCAAGGGACTTCCGTCCCACAATCCTGGTAGACCTTCCGGTCCTACCCATAATGACCTTCCGGTCCATATCATAATGACCTTCCGGTCCTACCCATAATGACCTTCCGGTCCATATCATAATGACCTTCCGGTCCATATCATAATGACCTTCCGGTCCATAACATACTACTCATAACATAACATAGCACATACATATTAAATAACAGCATACATCACATACTCCTCATAGCATATAAGACCTTCCGGTCACACATATTACCACTTTAGGTAAAGTATAGTGAGAAGACTCACCTCGTACGATGTCGGATAACCTCTCGTGCTCGATAACCCGACCTAGCCTCCTCCTATCATAATAACATCTCTAATCAATACTTTCTCTTGTCCTCATTTCTAAGGAGTGGGTAGAAGACCATTCTACCCCTCCCAGATCTCTCTCTAGAACCAGCTTGACCAAAACCCTAAGGTCAACTGAAGTCAACTCAAGTCAACGGTCAAACTTTGACCAGACTCGTCGAGTGCACTCGTGTAACTCGGCGAGTCCAGACGGCTTCCGAATCCTCATAGATCTTCACTCGACTCATCGAGTTAACCTTTCACTCGACGGGTTACCACTGGTCATGAATCGCGGGGCAACCCGACTCAACTCGTCGAGTCCCCTTATGGACTCGGCGACTTCCTTCCATGGCAACACTCAAATGACCTTCTGAGGTCAGATCTGTTTCTCTAACCTATAGATCTGACCTTACCATACTCAATAATGACGTAAAGGTCCGACCTTTACACTCATGCAACGTTCAATATGCTTCCTTTGGTGAAATAGCCTCTAAAATGGCAACCTAGGCTCATATCTCTAATGGAATAGCATAAAGCAGGGAGGTTGGGGCTCTCTGGACCTCCCAAGGTCCAGATCCAGAGTTTAACACTCAAAGGGACATCATAAGCATCATATCCAAGCCAATAAAGAATAGAGAAAACCCTAGATTCAAGGGTTCTACACCAAAACAGAAGAAGGGTTCGATTTAATACCTCAAAGATGGAGTTTCCTTGTTTGAAACCACATAATAGCAACCCCCTTGACCTTCTTTTGCTGGAATCCCCTTCTTCTTTGCAAAAACCACACCAACAAGGATTAAAATAGCCCTTCTCCTCACACCACACGCTCAAGCTCACTAGGGTTTCTCTCTCTGGACTGGTAGCCGCAAATGAGGGCCATAAGGTCCCTTAAATAGGGCACAAGTCCGCGGATTTAGGGTTTCCACCCACAGCGCGGACTCGTCGAGTCCACCCATCGACTCGTCGAGTCCGTTCATTAATCCAGTCAGCAAATCGCGATCCTACTCGACGAGTCTAGGCGTCAACTCGTTGAGTCCCTCCTCATAACTCAAAATAAACAATTTAAATATGGTACCTGGAAATCCGGATGTTACAATTCTTCCCCACTAGAATCAGACTTCGCCCTCGAAGTCTCGCTCTGCAAACAACTCTGGATGTTGTACCCGAATCTCCGCCTCCGACTCCCAAGTCAACTCGGACCTTCTCCGATGTTGCCACTGGACCTGAACTAGGGGCACCTCCTTGTTCCTCAGAACCTTGATCTTCCGATCCAAGATCGCGATCGGCTTCTCAACATAATTCAGGCTCGCATCCACCTGAATATCTTGTAGTGACACTACTGCCGACTCGTCGGCTATACACTTCCTCAACTGAGACACGTGGAAGGTATCATGTATCTGGCTCAAATCCGCAGGTAGCTCTAAACGATACGCTACCCTGCCTACCCTCGCGGTCACTCTGAAAGGACCAATGTACCGGGGCCCCAGCTTGCCCCTCTTCCTGAATCGGATCACTCCTTTCCAAGGAGATACCTTCAGGAGTACGAAGTCTCCAACCTGGATATCAAGCTCGGATCGTCGCCTATCCGCATAATTCTTCTGGCGACTCTGGGCTGTGAGCAATCTCTGCCTGACCTGCTGTATCTGCTCAGTCATCTGAAGCACTATCTCAGTGCTACCCATCACTCGCTGCCCTACCTCTCCCCAGCAGATGGGAGTCCGACACCTCCTCCCATACAACAACTCGAAGGGAGGCATACCAATACTCGAATGGTGGTTGTTGTTATAGGAAAACTCAGCCAATGGTAAGTACGTGTCCCAACTTCCTATGAAGTCCAACACACATGCTCGGAGCATGTCCTCGAGCGTCTGAATCGTCCGTTCACTCTGTCCGTCCGTCTGTGGGTGGTAAGCGGTGCTGAAATGCAACCTCGTACCCAACTCCTCATGGAATTTCTTCCAGAATCTAGAAGTGAAACGTACATCTCGATCTGACACAATCGAGATCGGTACTCCATGCCGCGATACCACCTCTCTCACATACATCTTTGCCAGTTTCTCTGCGGAAGAGCTCTCGCTGATAGCAAGGAAGTGAGCGCTCTTCGTCAGCCGGTCAACAATCACCCAAATTGCATCGACACCCCTCGCGGTCCTCGGCAATTTGGTGATAAAATCCATGGAAATATGTTCCCACTTCCACTGGGGAACCTCGAGTGGCTGCAACTTGCCATGCGGACGTTGGTGCTTGGCCTTAACCATGCGACGGGTCAAGCACCTCTCAACAAACCACGCCACATCCCTCTTCATACAGGGCCACCAATACTCTCTCTTCAGGTCCAAATACATCTTAGTGGCCCCGGGATGGATCGAGAACCTCGATCTGTGCGCCTCCTCCATCAGGATGGTACGTGCCCCGCCCGTAAACGGCACCCAAATCCGACCCTAAAAGGTCATAAGCCCTCGGCTATCGGTAACAAACTCAGATACCTGCCCAATCACCCGCTCTCTCTTGCGGTTCTCCGGTCTCACAGCCTCTGCCTGGGCCTCTCGGATGGCATCCAACACCGGAGTCATCACCGTCATCCTCATACAAATATCTCGTATCGGAGCACTCTCCGCCCTACGGCTCAGGGCATCAGCTACAACGTTAGCCTTGCCCGGGTGGTACAGGATCTCGCAGTCATAATCCTTTACCACATCCAACCATCTCCTCTGGCGCATATTCAGGTTGGGCTGATCCATCAAGTACTTCAAACTCTCGTGGTCCGTGTATATGATACACCGAACCCCATATAAATAGTGACGCCATATCTTGAGGGCGAACACCACAGCCCCCAACTCCAAATCGTGGGTGGGATACCTCACCTCGTGAGGCTTCAGCTGCCTCGATGTGTATGCTATCACGTGCCCTCTCTGCATAAGCACTGCACCCAATCCCGATATAGACGCGTCACAGTACACCACAAAATCCACCATTCCCTCCGGAAGGGCTAACACAGGGGCTTCGCATAATCTCTGGCGAAGCGTCTCAAATGAGGTCTGCTGCTCTGGACCCCAACTAAAAGTCACGCCCTTCCGGGTCAATCTGGTGAGAGGAACGACAATCTTGGAGAAATCCCTGATAAATCTCTGATAGTAGCCGGCCAATCCCAGAAAACTCCTAATCTCGGTGGGGGATTTCGGCACCTCCCATCTCATAACCGCCTCAATCTTGGCCGGATCGACCAATATCCCATTCTGGTTAACAAGGTGTCCCAAGAACTGGACCTCTCGTACCCAGAAATCACACTTGGAGAATTTGGCGAAAAGCCTCTCCGACCTCAATACTCCGAGAATCTCTCTCAGATGCTCATCATGCTGCTCTCTAGATCTCGAATACACCAGAATATCGTCGATGAACACGATCACCGATCGATCCAACATCGGCCTGCACACCCTGTTCATGAGATCCATGAATACTGCCGGTGCATTGGTGAGCCCAAAAGGCATCACCACGAACTCGTAATGCCCATAACGAGTCCTGAACGCCGTCTTCTGGATATCCTCATCTCGCACTCTCATCTGATGATATCCAGACCTCAAATCTATCTTGGAGAACCAAGACGCTCCCTGCAACTGATCGAACAGATCATCGATCCTCGGTAATGGATAACGGTTCTTGACAGTCAACTTGTTTAACTCCCGGTAATCAATGCACATCCGGTGTGAACCATCCTTTTTCTTGACAAAAAGGATCGGTGCTCCCCACGGCGAGCTACTCGGTCTAATAAACCCCTTTCCCAGCAGCTCCTGGAGCTGCGAGGATAAATCTTGCATCTCTGGCGGCGCAAGGCGATAAGGCGCCTTGGCGATAGGCTCTGCCCCCGGAATCAAATCGATACGGAACTCCACCTGCCTCTCGGGAGGCACACCCGACAACTCCTCGGGAAAAACATCCGGGAACTCACGCACTATCAGAACATCATCAATCGAACTCGATCTCTCTGCGGCCACTCGTGTATCCATCACATAAGCTACAAACCCGCTGCAGCCCTGCTGTAAACTCTGTCTTGCTCTGGTAGCCGAACAAAATGCTGACCCACATCGGGTACCCTCGCCATATACAGTCATCACTCCCCCACTAGGGTCTCGTATCGTCACCGTCTGCCGCTCGCAGTCTATAACCGCCCCAAATCGGCTCAACCAATCCATACCCACTATAACGCAAACGTCCCCCATCGCAATCGGGACCAGATCTATCGGGAACTCAACACCGAAGATCTCGAGTACACATCCTCGAATCACGTCAGTAGCATACACTGCTCGCTCGTCAGCTATGGAAACTCGTAGAGGTCGACTCAACGCCTCTAGTCGAATACTGATGTGATGACTAAACGCTAACGACACAAATGATCGACTCGCACCCGAGTCAAATAACACCAAATCAGGTACAGAACTCACAAGAAAAGTACCTACGCATATCATAATATAAGCACAATATCTCAACTCAGCATAAATAAAAGAATGAATACATACCAGCCACGACATCGGGCGCTGCGCGGACCTCCTCCGTTGTCAACTGGAAGGCTCTCCCGCGAGCCTTCGGTGCCTCGGCCTTCACTGGCCGACCCTTAGTAACTCATGCAGTAGTAGGGGTAGATCCCTGCGCTGATCCCTGTGACAGCTGTGGGCACTCGGCCCTCCGGTGACCCGTCTGGTTGCAATGAAAGCAAACCATCAATCCCTTGGGGCAGTCCTTGGCTATATGCCCCTCCTTGCCACATTTGCAGCAAGCACCCGCCCGACACACTCCATCATGTCCCTTGCCGCACTTCCCACAAGTGCGGCCCTTCTGGCCTCCAGATCTCGTATCAGCGGGCTTAGCCCGCTTGGCTGCCGGCTGTACCTGTACCGGTCGCCTGTCACTCCTCTGAGACTCGGCCTCCTCCCTGGCCTGAGTCTCTAGCTCAATCTCCCTCTTCCGGGCATTTTCCTGAAGCTCGGCAAACGTCTGGTACGTCGAGTTCACCACGAACTCGCGAATATCTCTCCTCCGTATGCTCAGATACCGGCTCATGCATGCGTGCTCGGTAGACACATGCTCAGGGCAAAACATCGCCCTCTCATGAAACTTCTTGGTGATCACAGTAACAGAATCAGTACCCTGCTTGAGGGACAAGAACTCCTGGGCCAGCCGTTCCCTTTCCACCGGGGGAACGTACTCATCACGAAACATGGTGGTGAACCTCTCCCAGGTCACCGCAGTAAGCTCAGCAGGGGTGAAATCCGTCGACACAAACTTCCACCAGTCCTTCGCCCCCAAGCGAAGCTGGTACAGCGCGAACCATACTCTCAGATGCTCCGGACACGAGCAGGTGTAGAAGCATCCCTCAATTTCAGAAATCCATCTCATCGCAGCAATCGGATCCTGCGTCCCATCAAACTCTGGTGGCTTTGTGTTGCTAAACTCCCAGAACAGCAACGAGTCACCCCCTGAGGTCTAGCAGCAGCAACAGCTGCAGTAGCTGCAACGGCTGCAGCCTCAGTAACCGCTGCGTATCTCTCGTCAAACGTCTCAATCAGGGTGGTCTTGATAGACCCAAACATCTCTGGTATCTCTGTGCGGATAGCCGCAGCCACCTCATCGTGGATCATCTGACGAAGCTCCTCGTCACTCACGCCGTTGGTCTCTGCTCTGTGGCGTGTCCCAACCATGATGTCTCTGAAATACAACATAAAAATATCAGAGACTCGATCGAGTATGCACGCACTCGATAACCCATCCCTACTTGTTCCTTAGTACCCTAAGGATTCTTACTTGGACTGTGCACTGATCCGGTGTTTTCAGTAGTACGGGCCCTATACTACCGTCCACACCGCATCAGTATTCGCCCCAAGTCCTCCTCCTAGGATCCCAGATCACAAGTACTCTACTTCTCGCTAAGCACAGGCTACCCTTCGGTAGGCCCCTCATAAGCTCCTCACTGCTACCTACTCACTCTCAAGCATCTCATAGCAGCAGTAATCTCCTAGGCTAAGGCATCACAAATCAGGCCACTCTAGTCCTAACATGAATACCTAGCCTACTCTAGCATACATAACATATCATATCATATCTCATAACACATAATGTAAGGGTATTTTGGGAAATCACCGTTCGGGCGCTGACTGATCGTACACACTGCTTCTTTCCGCTTTTCTCAAATTCTTTTACTTTTTATAAAAATTGTTTCTTTTATGAAAAACTTTCTCAAATCCTCAGTTTGAGTTCAGATACGCCCGGAGGTGCATCGGAATCCCTCAAACCAAGGCTCTGATACCAACTTGTAACAACATAAATTTTCAAAACAATTTTTCATTTTTAAAACATAATTTCATTCATAAGATATCATAAGAATCCATTGTATCACATGTCATCATAATAAAACAAATCCCAAGATCTCTAATACATAAATCCCATCAGTGTGTACAGATCATGCCGGCGCCTTCCCGCGATCCTCGCTGGTACCTGAAACACATCACACAAACATTGTAAGCATAAATGCTTAGTGAGTTCCCCAAAATACCACATACGCACATACGCCACTCAAGGCTATAGCTCTACAAGACCTTCCGGTCAATGTGTCTCAGGGGACTTCCGTCCCACAATCCTGGTAGACCTTCCGGTCCTACCCATAATGACCTTCCGGTCCATATCATAATGACCTTCCGGTCCATATCATAATGACCTTCCGGTCCATAACATACTACTCATAACATAACATAGCACATACATATTAAAATAACAGCATACATCACATACTCCTCATAGCACATAAGACCTTCCGGTCACACATATTACCACTCTAGGTAAAGTATAGTGAGAAGACTCACCTCGTACGATGTCGGATAACCTCTCGTGCTCGATAACCCGGCCTAGCCTCCTCCTATCATAATAACATCTCTAATCAATACTTTCTCTTGTCCTCATTTCTAAGGAGTGGGTAGAAGACCATTCTACCCCTCCCAGATCTCTCTCTAGAACCAGCTTGACCAAAACCCTAAGGTCAACTGAAGTCAACTCAAGTCAACGGTCAAACTTTGACCAGACTCGGCGAGTCCAGGCGGCTTCCAAATCCTCATAGATCTTCACTCGACTCGTCGAGTTAACCTTTCACTCGACGGGTTACCACTGGTCATGAATCGCGGGGCAACCCGACTCGACTCGTCGAGTCCCCTTATGGACTCGGCGAGTTCCTTCCATGGCAACACTCAAATGACCTTCTGAGGTCAGATCTGTTTCTCTAACCTATATATCTGACCTTACCATACTCAATAATGACGTAAAGGTCCGACCTTTACACTCATGCAACGTTCAATATGCTTCCTTTGGTGAAATAGCCTCTAAAATGGCAACCTAGGCTCATATCTCTAATGGAATAGCATAAAGCAGGGAGGTTGGGGCTCTCTGGACCTCCCAAGGTCCAGATCCAGAGTTTAACACTCAAAGGGACATCATAAGCATCGTATCCAAGCCAATAAAGAATAGAGAAAACCCTAGATTCAAGGGTTCTACACCAAAACAGAAGAAGGGTTCGATTTAATACCTTAAAGATGGAGTTTCCTTGCTTGAAACCACAGAATAGCAACCCCCTTGACCTTCTTTTGCTGGAATCCCCTTCTTCTTTGCAAAAACCACACCAACAAGGATTAAAATAGCCCTTCTCCTCACACCACACGCTCAAGCTCACTAGGGTTTCTCTCTCTGGACTGGTAGCCGCAAATGAGGGCCATAAGGTCCCTTAAATAGGGCACAATCCCGCAGATTTAGGGTTTCCACCCACAGCACGGACTCGTCGAGTCCACCCATCGACTCGTCGAATCCGTTCATTAATCCAGTCAGCAAATCGCGATCCTACTCGACGAGTCTAGGCGTCAACTCGTCGAGTCCCTCCTCATAACTCAAAATAAACAATTTAAATATGGTATCTGGAAATCCGGATGTTACAAAGACTGAGATGGTCAAGGACAAGGATATACCCTATTTGAGTATAGTAGGGCATAGTTAGCAGCAGTGTCGGGTGATCAGGAGGAGCATATTGGGGCGGTGACTTTCATTGTCTATGATGAATATCGAGTGTGGGAGTGAGGTCTCTGCTATCATGATAATTCTCATGATGGGACATTGGTTGGGGAGTCGAAGATGAGGAGTGTGATAGTTCATTAATTTTCAGACTAAGAGTTATGACTACTATGTGATAGTTGAGATGTCTGGTAGTGTGTCAGTATGAGATTTGAATGACGTTGGGAGACTGGTTGAGGAATCAGAAACGAGGTGCGTAATAGTGCATTATTTCCAGATTGAGAGACAGGACTGTGTCAGGACAGTCGAAGTATCCGGCGGTGTGTCGGTCTGAGGCATTCAAGATGACTAGGGGCAGTCATGTCGGGAAGTTTTCGAGGATTTTATCTGAGATTCGGGATGTTTGGAGTTGCTTTGTCCCTATCGGGAAGATCATCGAGTGTTCTGTGGTACTTTCCAAGAGTAAGTGTGATGTTCCTGGTGAAACAGTCTGTAGAATAGATGGTTGGTGTACCAAATGGTGATACTTTGAGCCCTGAGTGGGGGAGAACCAGGTATTTTATTGAGAGTATCAGAGATTTGTTCAAGAGAGGTTAGAGGACTGGATATAGTGGCATGTGGTGCAGATATACGAAACCAGGGTTATTGGTGATTGAGGCGAGGTGCAGAGCGAGATAATGCATGTTCTACGTGTTCAGGAAGGAATGAGTGTCTCCACGGCAGGTGGTCGTTGGTCGGAGACCGTGTGGTGGTTAGGAATTCTTCAAGGTGGTAATGGTAAATTCGAGGTGATTGGCTCGTAAGGACAGTTTCGGTGGTTGAGAATTTCTGGTTCAATGTATGGGTTGTTATATGCACTTTTAGAAGTTCATTGGGCAGCCAACTTCAGGGTCGGTATGTGTCTTCTTGCATGGGTTTTGAGCAATAGTGGAGGGAGTTTCGAATTGTCATCAACATGTTCTGAATCATTGACGATTCCTCTGTGTTTCAAGTTGAGGGTTGGAGTATTTCGAAGTTACGAGTTGTGCGAGAGGAAGATCAGTGGTGGAGTCGAGACATTATGAGATTCTAGAGGATACATTGTGATATCCGAATATGATGCCATGGGTGGTAGATCAGTGGTTGAGGCAATGCATCGTGAGGTTCTGTGATGGCGTACCGAGGTATTTGAGTTGAGACCCTAAAATTTCGGATTACTTTGATACTTGAGTTATGAGATGGCAAGTGGAGTATCAAGTGACTATGGTTCCAGCGGGAGCCCTTCAGCTAATTGTCATCAAACGGGAGTATCCAAGAATGTGAATTGCGGCAAGAAAAAGTGTTGGTCATGAAGATTGTCGTCAGGAGTGGTGATGAATAACCTGGGTGGGTGTGTGCACCTATCTATGTTGAACCGTGGAGTATTCGATAGTGAACTCAGTGGGGTGATGACTCGAGAAGGAGATTATGGGGTGATAAGAGGGTGAGTGGATCCGAGTGGGAGTAATCACTTCGGATTATCAGGGGAAAACCATGGAGTGAGCCCATGACGAGTCAGTGAGAGAGAGTGTTGTGATACTGCGGGGAGCCGTAGTGTTCACCAGTCTGCGAGAGAGTGTTGTGATAATGTGGGAAGCCGTAGTGTTCACCAGTCAGCAAGAGAGTGTGGTGATACTACGGGGAGCCATAGTATCCATGAGTCAGTGAGAGAGTGTCATAGGCCTGCGGGGAGCCGTAGCCTTCACAAGTTAGTGAGAGGGAATTTTATGATACTACAGGGGGCCATCTTATTCGCTAGTCAGATCATGGCGCAGAAGAGTTTTTAGGCTTGGGTAGCCTTATTCTTGAGTTTCGGGAATCTGGTCGTTGGACCAGGGGCGAGACTGGGGTCTCCATATTTTTCGGGAACCGTTATATTCTGAGTTAAGTTGTGGTTATCGCAATCGAAAGGAATTGGAGAAGTGATGTACGTGTGGGTTGCGGGTCATGGGTCATGGGTCATGAGTTGAGTGCTCCATTGGGATGAGTGGTTCCAATTCTGTGTCGGACCAGACTCTTGAGTTTGAGTTTGGCTTTGGTGGTGTATTGAGTAGGCGAAGGAGATTCCGGATTCAGAGATGGGTTTCATTTTGAGGGGTATTGTGTGTCATCGGATGTCTTATACCTGAGTGGGTCAGTTCGTTTGTATGGGAGGACCGCGAGGCGCATGTAACTAATGAGTAGTAGACGACCGAGGTCGAGGGTGAGACGATTTTAGTTGGGATTGTGGTATCCGTTTGGGGTGAAGCGAACTTCGTGACTTGTGTTTCACAATGGGCCGAGATAGTTGTTGTGAGAAGGAAGCCAGTGAGACGTTTTGGGGCATGAAATGGGTGACCTTTGGAGGTTCAACTGTGGGGTCGGGAGTTGACCTGGTGCTCAGGGTTGAAAGGGGTATTGGAGAGGAAGCTGGGGCTTATGATGTTAGATGTCAGAGGACACTTCTGAGCGAGCATGATTTTTTTTTATGTCAGAGGACAGAGTGTTGAGAGCTCATTGTTCAGTTGGGTTCTGATAGCAGTACAGTGGATGGGTCTCTGGTGTAATGTGACCCTTTCGTTCCTTGGAGTATGATATGGATCGTTTAGTATGTCTGGTAACAGTGATTGGTAGCCAATTTTTGGCCTTTGTCTTGTTTCTATCAGTCGCAACGAGAGAATCAGAGGGGCGGTGAGTTATCAGGTGTCTATGGAGGAAGTTAGTTGTGTGGTATGAGATCCTTTCGGTGGTACTTTTTGGGTTCTTGGGTTCGATCTATGTGACATCGAGAAGCAATTTCAAGGGCGAAATCTAATTCAAGTTGGGGAGAATTGTAACATCCGGACTTTCAGATGCATTAATGTGTGTTTATCTTGAGATTTATGGAGTGACTCGACGAGTTGAGAGTCCAACTCGCCGAGTAGGGTTGGGTTGGCCACGTGGATTTAATGAGTGGACTCGACGAGTCAGAGAGTTGACTCGCCGAGTAGGTGTTGGGCAGAGAAACCCTAATTTCCGGGGGTTGGGGCCTATTTAAAGGCACTTATAGCCTCACTTGCGGCTACACTCCACTGAGAACAAACCCTAGACGACCTTTGAGCTTTGAGAGAGAGTGCTTGGCTAATTGTGAGTGTTTGGTGCATCTTGTGAAGAGGAGAGAAGAATTCCAAGCCAAGGGTCAAGAAGGTACTGCTAGATTTGCGATTGTTTCACTTCAGAGCTTCTGGGAAAGGTATAAAGCTTGCACCTTTCTCATTATTTTGTATAGATCTCATGATTTTGTGAATCTAGGGTTTTCCACCCCAAATATGACGACCTTGAGTGTTTTGTGTTCATTGAGAGGGATTGAACTTCAGATCTGGACCATGTGAGGTCCCTAGAGTCCAAAAGTCCCTGCTTTATCCAACCATAATAGTGATCTTAAGTGAAAAACCCTTTTTGAGGTGTGTTTTGGGATTTTAAGCTCAAAATGCCATGTATGAACGTAAAGCCTGGGACTTTACGTGATTGATGAGCCTTAGGAGTGCAGATCTAGAATTTGGGAAGGTTCTCTGCCTTGAAAACGACTGAATGAGATATGAGTCCGAATGGACTCGCCGAGTCAAGCAGCCGACTCGACGAGTCGGCGAGGCTTTGTCCCGATGGGTTTGATTGTACGATAACTCGGCGAGTTGGGGGTGAACTCGACGAGTTGAGCTGGACTTTCTTGAGACTTCTGAGGAAACGAGGGGACTCGACGAGTCGCAAGAGTGCACTCGACGAGTCGGGTCAAACATCGACTGTTGACTCGAGTTTGACTTCTGTTGACTTTAGGGTTTGGTCAACATGAGTAATGGAGACCATGGAGGGGAAAATGGTCTTTTACCCAATTCAAGAGTTAGAGAGAGAAGAAGAAATTTTGGTTACTTAGAGTCGAGAATCGAGTATTAATTAGAGATATTTACCCTATGTGTTAGGCGGTGGCTAGTTCGAGATTCGAGTTCGAGGATATTTGCTTGCTTGCTCGCAAGGTGAGTCTCCTCACTATACTTTACCTAGAGTGGTACTTATGTGTGACCGAAGGATCTTATGTGCTTACATTGAGTATTATGTTATCCTGCCTTATGTTTTATGTTTTGCATTATGTCTTTGTTATTTATGCTATGCGGAGCTTTACAGACCGGACCAGAGGGTCCAACGAACCGTGGGACTGGAGGGTCCCACTGAGACACATTGACGGGAAGGTCTTACAGTGATATAGCTTCGAGTGGCTAATGAGTTGTGTGTGTGGTATTTTGGGGAACTCGTTAAGCTTCGTGCTTACCGTGTTATGTGTTATGTGTTTCAGGTTTCTCAGGATCGCGGGAAGGCACCGGCTTGATTGTACACACCAGTGAAAATGGTCTTTTACCCAATTCAAGAGTTAGAGAGAGAAGAAGAAATTTTGGTTACTTAGAGTCGAGAATCGAGTATTAATTAGAGATATTTACCCTATGTGTTAGGCGGTGGCTAGTTCGAGATTCGAGTTCGAGGATATTTGCTTGCTTGCTCGCAAGGTGAGTCTTCTCACTATACTTTACTTAGAGTGGTACTTATGTGTGACCGAAGGGTCTTATGTGCTTACATTGAGTATTATGTTATCCTGCCTTATGTTATATATTTATCATTATGTCTTTGTTATTTATGTTATGCGGAGCTTTACAGACCGGACCAGAGGGTCCAACGAACCGTGGGACTGGAGGGTCCCACTGAGACACATTGACCGGAAGGTCTTAAAGTGATATAGCCTCGAGTGGCTAATGATCTCTGTGTGTGGTATTTTGGGGAACTCATTAAGCTTTGTGCTTACCGTGTTATGTGTTATGTGTTTCAGGTTTCTCAGGATCACGGGAAGGCACCGACTTGATTGTACACACCAGTGAAGGAGTTATGTTTTGAGGATCCTGGATTTGAATCAAACAATTTTGGAGTTGCAATTTGTAAATTAAATAAATGAGATTTTCGTGAAATGTGTTATGAGAATTATGCGATTTTAAACGAACAATTTATTTGAAAATTTTCGGTGTTACACAACTAGTTCTCCAGAAGGATCAGCTGAAATCTTGTATCCGAAGGCCATAGGGACCTTGGCTGAGGAACAATTTGATGGGTTTTTGAGCATTCTAACACTCCTATGGTGTACATGCAACCCTAGAAACCTTGGATCTATGTTTGACTAAGATACATGCAAATAATTATTTTTCCAAGGTTCTTATCCTAACTAGCATGGCATGGGGTACTTGAATCAAATAAAACTAGTAGAATTACTTACCTTGTAGTAGTTGTTGATTGCTTGGAGTTTGAGAGCCTAGAACCAATAATGTGGATGCCTCAAATGGAAGTCACAAATCACCACAAACTTGGAAACTTGAGAGAATAGTCACAAACTTCTTGAAATCGGCCCTCTTAGTTTACACACATCAACTAGTGCAATTTCAAGAACCAAGGCCTCCTTTATATAGTGTGGTGGATTAGGGTTACATCCATGTAAACCCTAATACCCATGTCTTTTCATTTCCATGAGATCCATGGGTTAAAGCTCCATGGAGTATCCATGGACTTTCCATGCAAGCCTAGCCCATTCCAAATAAGCATTAGCCCACACTATATAAATACAAGAGCCCATATTTAATTAGTCATACTTTTGATCTCTAAATTAATTCTAAATTAATTATAGATCAACACTAATTAAATAATATGATTTTATATTAATATATTAGAACTTATAATATATTAATAAATCATAACTTATACTATTCTCAAAAGATTATCCGTAAATTGTTCGGGTGAAGTGCAACCCAAATGGACCATGCCGGGTCGGGTCAAGTACATACCAAATATATTTATGGACTTAGACACTATATCCAACAGTCTCCCACTTGGATAAGTATAATAACTATAGTTGCAAGTATGACTTCAGGAACCGATCAACAATCGTAGCTCTTTAAACTCTGTTGAACTATGAAGCGCCATTTTAGATAAGTGATCATATAATCCTCTGTTCTAGATATCAGCCGGACAAATACATGGAACATGGTCTTTCTTATTGTCCAGCATTTGTTTCCCGATTTCCGATTTGTTTGACATAGAACTTAACTGAACACATCAATTTAGTTCTGACCGGGCCCGGTACATAGGTCAAAACAAAATCATCGAGGGGCCCAGATATCGCTTCTAATCCTATAAGGAACAGATAAACTTCGACTCATATGTTTGCTCTACTACTTGTTGAATTACACACAAAAGCATGGTTTATAACATCGAGTTACCAATGCGTTTTCGTGGAAACAATGCATAACCAACTCATAGGCAACAAATCATATCTCTAGGTTTGAAGACTTATATGATATTACCGTCTCACGATCACTCGAGATAAATTCCATGAAGTGATACAAGTGAGCGTGGGTTGAATCCAATACTCAGAACTTATGAGCACTCATGAGTGTTGTAGCCCCGCTTTGTCTAACATCTTAGACCTCTACAAGCCAACCCATGACAGTCTTGATTCATATCTACTTCCAACGTATGACCGACTGTGGAGAGTTTGAATAATATGATATAAACCATAACATAATTATTCCGGAAGTCAAAACATGCAAAAAGAAATAATAGTAAACGATTGACAAGAGATAGCAACACTTTACTCATAAATAACAGCTTTTATTTATCATCAAATGTCAATTACATTTTACAAATTTCAAGATTATCTAACTACTAAAACTAATATCATCCTTCAGCCCTATGCTCTGAGCATGCTGGAGATGCTTAGCCCGAGTCAGTCCCTTCGTGAGGGGATCTGCTGGGTTCTCATCTGATGATACCCTCTTTGCCACGAGGATTCCTTCTTCTATTCGATGTCTGATGAAGTGATATTTTCTGTCAATGTGTCTGGATCTCCCATGATCTCTTGGTTCCTTGGCTAAGGCAACCGCACTATTGTTGTCACAGAAAATCTCCATTGGCTCCTTTATAGCTGGTACAACTCCAAGGTCTCCGATGAAGTTCTTTAGCCATATAGCCTCCTTTGCTGCCTCGCTTGCTGCTATATACTCTGATTCACAAGTGGAATCAGCCACTGTCTCCTGCTTGGAACTTTTCCAAGTAATTGCCCCTCCGTTTAGAGTAAAGACCCAGCCCGACTGAGAGCGGAAATTATCCCTGTCAGTCTGAAAGCTAGCATCACTGTACCCTACAACTCTCAAGTCCTCACTGCCACCGAGGGTAAGGACCCAGTCCTTAGTCCTCTGTAGGTACTTGAGGATATTCTTTACCGCAGTCCAGTGTGCCTTGCCATGGTTCCCCTGATACCTGCTAACCATGCTCAAAGCAAAGGCTACATCATGTCGAGTACACGTCATATCATACATGATCGATCCTACAGCTGAAGCATAAGGTATTCGACTCATTTCTACTATCTCAGCCTCAGTACTAGGGCTTTGTGTCTTACTCAATCTGGCGTTACTCTGGATGGGTAACTCTCCTTTCTTCGAGTTATGCATGCTGAACCTTTTCAACACTTTGTCCACATAGGTGGTTTGACTAAGCCCGATTAGTCTTTTACTCCTGTTTCTCAAAATCCTTATCCCTAGGATATAGGCAGCTTCTCCAAGGTCCTTCATAGCGAAACATTTCCCAAGCCAGGACTTTACTTCCTGCAGGGTTGGGATGTCATTTCCTATGAGTAGTATGTCATCCACATACAGTACCAAAAAGCTGACTATACTCCCACTAGCCTTGATATAGACACAAGATTCATCTTCACTCCTTGAAAAGCCAAATTCTTTGATTTTCTCATCAAAGCAAAGATTCCATCTGCGAGGTGCCTGTTTTAATCCATAAATGGATTTCTCGAGCTTACACACTCTACTGGGGTACTCTGTACTGACAAAACCCTCTGGCTGAACCATGTAAACATCTTCAGCCAACTTTCCATTAAGGAAAGCGGTTTTGACATCCATTTGCCATATTTCATAATCATGAAATGCAGCAATGGCTAACAGAACCCTAATAGACTTAATCTTGGCCACTGGTGAAAAGGTCTCATCATAATCAACTCCCGGAGTTTGAGAATAACCCTTTGCAACCAGTCGTGCCTTATAAGTGTGTACATTACCATCCATGTCGGTCTTCTTCTTGAAGATCTATTTGCACCCAACTATCTTACGATCAGGTACATTGTCAACCAAGTTCCAAACTTGATTGTCATACATGGACTGTATCTCGCTATCCATAGCCTCTTTCCATTTAGCAACCTCAGGGCCTGCCATGGCTTCCGTGTAGCTGTTAGGCTCATCCAGATTTACCAGTGTGTTATTACTGATAAGTGTCTCACCTTCTGCAGTAATATGAAAACCATAATAATGCTCAGGTGCATTCCTAACTCTGGTGGAACGCCTCAGAGGTATAGATTCTTCAGTCGGCTCAACAGGAGTTTCCTCCTCAGGTTGAGGGCTAGGGTTTGAGGTTCCTTCACCACTTGACTCTTGAATTTCCTCAAGGTCAATTTGCCTCCCACTGTCTCCTTGGCTCATGAATTCTCTCTCTCGAAAGAATCCTCTTCTTGCTACAAAGACCACATTATCACGGGGTCTGTAGAAGATGTAACCAAATGATTTATGTGGGTAGCCGATGAAAATACACCTTTCGCTTCGGGGTTCGAGCTTATCGTGAGTCTCGCGTCTCACGAAAGCCTCGCAACCCCAAATCTTGATGTGGTCTAGATTGGGAACTTTTCCAGTCCACACCTCGTGAGGTGTTTTGGCAACCTTCTTTGTAGGGACTAGATTAAGGATATGGGCGGCAGTCTCTAAGGCATACCCCCATAATGAGATTGGTAGTGAAGCTCGACTCATCATGGAACGAACCATGTCCAACAAGGTCCGATTGCGCCTCTCAGCTACACCATTCAACTGTGGTGTCCTAGGAGGTGTCAATTGTGAGACAATCCCACATTCCTTAAGATAGTCAAGGAACTCAGTACTAAGATACTCACCACCACGATCGGATCGAAGCATCTTAATGTTCCTGCCTAATTGATTCTCCACTTCTTGCTTAAGCTCTTTGAATTTTTCAAAGGTTTCTGACTTATGCTTGATTAGGTAGACATATCCATATCTACTAAAATCATCAGTAAAAGTCACATAGAACCGATTAGCATCTCTTGTGGCGGTTCTGAAGGGTCCACACACATCCGTGTGTATGAGGTCCAACAAACCTTCACCCCTAGCACAAGTGCCAGTAAAAGGTGACTTTGTCATTTTACCAAGCAAACAAGATTCACAACTATCATCTGACTTTAGGTCAAATGACTCCAAGAATCCATCCTTTTGGAGTTGGCCTATGCGTTTCTTGCTTACATGTCCAAGACAACAATGCCATAAGGATGCTTTATCTAAGCTAGTGGAAGAGTTAATACACAATACATTATTTCCTAGATTATCTACAACAGATACAGTTTCATACACGCCATCACAAGGTAATGCTTTAAAATAAAGAACATTATTAAAGAAAGCATCAATACTACCATTATTATTATCAAAATAAAAGGTAAAACCTTGTTTATACAATGCATGAAAGGAAATAACATTTCTTGCCATTTCTGGCGAATAATAACATTTATTCAAATCTAATGTAAACCCACTATTTAGCACTAAGGAATAAACCCCTATCTTGGTGACAGGTGAAGCTTTCCTGTTTCCCATGATCAAGTTTATCTTTCCCTGCTCCACATTCTCACTTCTTTTTAGTCCCTGCAAATCACAACATATGTGAATACCACAACCTGTATCAAGGACCCAAGACTTAGAATGAGGTGAGTTATTAGACAATATAGTGTATATACCTGCATGGTTGGGTTTTACTTTCCCATCCTTCAAATCTTGCTGGTACTTTGGGCAGTTTCGCTTCGAGTGCGACTTTTCATGGCAATAGAAGCATTCAGCCTCATTAGGGTTAGCAGAAGGAGTGACAAAACCTTTCTTGGTTTTGCTTGAAGAGGAGCCTTCAAGGGTCTTACCCTTGGTACCCTTAGAAGGGTTCTTTCTCTTCTTTCCTTTGCCATGCCCGATTGCCAAGACATTGGCCGCATTTGGAGTAGGAGTAGGAGTAGTAACAACCGACTTACGCTTTAGACCACTTTCGGCGGTCTTCAAGAGTCCTTGAAGTTTGCTGAGGGTGACTTCTTCCTTGTTCATGTGATATGTCATGCGGAATTGATCATAACACGATGGCAAGGAGTGCAAAATGATGTCTATTGATAACTCCTCAGGGAAGTTCACATTCAGCTTCAGCAAACGGTCCACATACCTTTGCATTTTCTGCATGTGGCCCGTGATGGGTTCACCATCCTTCATTCGGGTTGTTATCATGGAGAAGATTATTTCATATCGCTGTTGACGAGCACTTTGATGGTAGCAGTCCATCAAGTCCTGGTGCATCTCAAAAAGGATAATAGTCCTCATAGGACTTTTGGAGCTCGGCTGTCATGGTGGCCATCATGATGCATGCCACTTTTGTAGCATCTCTTTCATGTACCTCATATTCAGCAAGCTCTTCAGGAGTAGCAGTTGGCTCGGGTACCTTCAGCTCCTTGTCGAGAACATATTCTGTGTTCTCATACCGAGTGACCATCCTGATGTTTCTGATCCAATCTGTAAAGTTGGACCCATCATAGATGACTCTCCCACAAAGATTCATGAGAGAGAAGGAGCTAGTAGGGTTTGAGCCAGAAGCATTGTTATTGGAAGACATCTGAAAAGAAGAGGGAATAGATTAGATTAGATATAGATATAGTCCTTAACAAAACACCCAAATGTAATATTAAGGCTAGGACCCAACACAATATTTTATAACTTAGAAGAGGGATGTCGTAATCTAAGCTATAAGATATTTGAAGGTAGGTGAATGACGATTCACCAATTTCCACCATGAAAAACGAAATATTTAATTAGGTTTTAATTGGTTTAGAAACTCCTAGATTCTTTGAGATTCATTGAACTTTCTTCAATGGCATGTTTCAATCTCGAGTGTGCCCTTCAAGTTTTGTGACTGGGATGCCGAGGATCACAAAACAAGGTGTGAAGTAACCATGCAAATTACTTGGTACCCTTAATGTATTACCCCTCAATCGATGTGCCGGTTAACCACACACGCTCCATCGATACTATGATAAACATTAAGTCACCCTTTACCTACCTTGTTAAGTTCAAGTTAGTGTGCCGGTTAACCACACACGCTCCACTAACGACTTAAACAAAGTGTAAAGTGTAATTTCATGGATTAGCACCTTATTCACATTTTCCTAAAATAACTAAGATTGGGAATTCAATAAAGTTTAGTTACTTTAGTATTATCATTATATTTTTAATGAGAATTTATAAGTCCTTGTCCTACCCATTCGGCTAACGACCCTCCACCGATCAAGGAAGCGGTGGGTGAGAGTGGACACCCATTAAGTTGCCATTTTATAGGCAACAACGTTATACCCCCCTTATAGACCGGCTTCGTGAATGAGGCGTACTAGCGGTAAGACGACTTGATCTTATACATATATATATATATATATATATATATATATATATATATATATATATATATATATATATATATATATATATATTAACTTATAATATTATAAAGTATAAGGGTTGAATTTTAACTTTTAAAATTCTAGGGGTTGGAACTAAAGTTTTTAATATGACTTTACATGTTCCAAAACTTGAGGGCAAGTTTTGTAAACTTTCAAAACTCTTCATTTCTCATAACTTATGAGTTAATGGTTATTAAAAATGAAGACTCTTCATTTTTTTGTAACCTATGTGTTCTTTTAATGGTTATTTATAAATGTGACTTTTGGTTATCCATAACTTAAGAACTAGTTATGGACTCCATTAAAACACATAAAGATCAAGAATTAATCTAATCAATTATTAGCACATAATTTCTATGATCTTCTAAACTCATATGTTTATGAATGTTCATATCAAAAATTTCAAGGATCGTAAGTACATATACAAAACTTGAAATTTTGATACAAGCTTTTGAACAAAACTTTGATTTTCAAGTTTTTTTTTTTTTTTTTTTTTTTTGCATCAAGTATCAAATAAACAAACCAGGCTCTGATACCACTGATGGGTTTTTGAGCATTCTAACACTCCTATGGTGTACATGCAACCCTAGAAACCTTGGATCTACGTTTGACTAAGATACATGCAAATATATATTTTTCTAAGGTTCTTATCCTAACTAGCATGGCATGGGGTACTTGAATCAAATAAAACTAGTAGAATTACTTACCTTGTAGTAGTAGTTGATTGCTTGGAGTTTGAGAGCGTAGAACCAATAATGTGAATTCCTCAAATGGAAGTCACAAATCACCACAAACTTGGAAACTTGAGAGAATAGTCACAAACTTCTTGAAATCGGCCCTCTTAGTTTACACACATCAACTAGTGCAATTTCAAGAACCAAGGCCTCCTTTATATAGTGTGGTGGATTAGGGTTACATCCATGTAAACCCTAATACCCATGTCTTTTCATTTCCATGAGATCCATGGGTTAAAGCTCCATGGAGTATCCATGGACTTTCCATGCAAGCCTAGCCCATTCCAAATAAGCATTAGCCCACACTATATAAATACAAGAGCCCATATTTAATTAGTCATACTTTTGATCTTTAAATTAATTCTAAATTAATTATAGATCAACACTAATTAAATAATATGATTTTATATTAATATATTAGAACTTATAATATATTAATAAATCATAACTTATACTATTCTCAAAAGATTATCCGTAAATTGTTTGGGTGAAGTGCAACCCAAATGGACCATGCCGGGTCGGGTCAAGTACATACCAAATATAGTTATGGACTTAGACACTATATCCAACACAATTGTCCATTGAGAATTTCTTCAACAGCTCAGAGGTATATTTCTCTTGATGAATGAATATCCCTTGAGGGACTTGTTTGACTTGAAGTCCTAGAAAGAAGTTAATCTCTCTATTCATGCTCATTTGGAATTTACTAGTCATGAGCTTTGCAAAATCATTCACCATACCTTGATCTGTGGATCCAAAGATGATATCATCCACATATATTTGGACAAGCATCAAGTGATTACCATTAGCTTTCCCAAATAAAGTGGGATCAATCACTCTTCTTTTATATCCATATGTGACAAGAAACTCAGAAAGAGTCTCATACCATGCCCTTGGAGCTTGTTTCAGACCGTAGACTACTTTTTCAAGCTTGAAGCAGTGATTTGGAAATTCTTGACTTTCGAAGCCTAGAGGTTGTTGCAAGTAGACTTCTTCTTTTAGTTCACCATTCAGGAAGGCACTTTTTACATCCATTTGATGTACTTTGATGTTTTTGTGTGCCGCATACACAAAGAAAATGCGTATTGATTCCATTCTGGCTACGGGGGCATAAGTTTTATCATAGTCGACGCCTTCAAGTTGGCTGTACCCCTTTGATACTAGCCTTTCTTTGTTTCTAACTACCGCACCGGACTCATCAAGCTTGTTTTTGTAAACCCATCTAGTACCAACGATTGTGTGGCCTTTAGGCTTCGGTACTAGTTTCCATACTTTGTTTCTTTCAAACTCTGTTAACTCCTCTTGCATTGCGGTGATCCAGTCGGGATCCATGAGTGCTTCTTTTATGGTTTGACTCTCGACCGAGGACATGAAGGTTGCATAGTGGCAATGGTCCGTTAAATCACTAGAGGATCAAGTTTGTACGCCTGCGGATGGGTTTCCAATTATTTGACCCGGTGGGTGATCCTTCGTCCAAATGTGAAGACGAGTTTGTAGGTGATCAACAGTTTCGGTGGAGGGAATATCTTCAACGTCAGATGACACTGCGGTAGGAGAAGGTAGTTCCCCCTCGACTTGTGAGCAGCCTACAGAATTATCTTGGACTAAGGGAATTTGAACGTTAGCAGTTGATGGAGATTCCCCCGCAGTTACGGATAGGAGCTCCCCCTAAACCAAGGATGGTTCCCCCTAGATTGATGATTGAGTGATAACCATTGGATCTGATCTAGTGTCAATGTTCTCTATTTATTCATCGTCAGAGTGTGAAGAGGCATTTGATTGAGTTGTGACTCTATGGATAGATACCGGAGCTGTGTCTTCAAGTACTGGAAACTCGATGGTTGTCATCTGAACTGGAGTTGAAGTTTCCCCCTCAACCGGCGAGGTGGAAGTATCGTGTGACAAATCTACGGACAAGGTAGGACCAGATACTTCAGCATGTTGTTGTTGAGCCACCGAAGACACAAGAATTTCAGAGAGATGAGCCGTCTCTGTGGGGTTAAAGAGATGATCATAGTTGATTTCAACTATGTTTAAGGGACCCGAAGAGGCTGGGATATCACTTTACAGGATAGCTTTAGTTTCATTTGATTGAGCAGTGTTGTGGACGTAATAGTCATCAAATTTGACATCAAAGCTTTTGACTATTAGCCTTGTACGTCTGATGAGAACCCTGTAGGCTACCTTATTGGTCGAGTAGCCAAGAAAAATGCCTTCATCTGATTTTGGTGCAAATTTGTTAAGATGATCCTTGTTGTTGATCACAAAACATCTGCACCCAAATATGTGGAAGAATCTGACATTCGGTTCACGAATGTTGAGGCCCTCATATGGAGTTTTATTGAGACACTTGCAAATGATGCTTCGGTTTTGAACAAAGCACACAATTGCCACTGCTTCGGCCCAGAAGTATAGAGGAAGGTTTGCAAAATTTAACATGGACTTGGCTGCTTCAACCAGAGTACGATTTCTTCGCTCTACTACTCCATTTTGTTGCGGTGTGTAGGGAGCTGAAAAGTTGTGACTGATGCCTTTGGAAACCAAAAAACTATTCAAGAGATGATTAATGAATTCAGTTCCATTGTCACTTCTGATTCTTCGGACTGGTAACTTGATTTGTAGCTCAATTTCTTTGATGAAGTTGATCAGAGTCTGCGGTGTTTCGGATTTGAGCCTTAAGAAGAAGACCCATGTGAAATGAGTGAAGTCATCAACTATAACCAGTATATATTTTTTGTGATGGAGATTGGCTACGATAGATGGACCGCGGAGATCAATATGAAGCAGCTCTAATGGTTCAGAAATTGAAGAATCAATAATCAGTGGATGGCTTCCCTTCATTTGCTTACCACACTCACAAGTTGGGCAAAGAGTATCATTATTGTACTTTAGAATGGGGAGACCACATACAAGTTCTTCGGTGACCAGGTTGTTGATATACCGGAAGTTAAGATGAGCTAGCTTGCGGTGCCATAAGTAGCTAACTTCGAATACTGCTTTGGACAGAAAGCACAACTGCGGTTTTCCAATGATCAATGAGACATCCAGAGGATACATTGTCCCTTCGGACATGGATTTGATCAAGCAGGTGCTTCTATCACTTGTCATGATGTAGCAGTATTCATTATCAAATTCAACCCTATGACCTGCTTTGCATAGTTGTCCTACACTGATGAGTGATGGGTTTTAGTATACTACGACATCCTATGGTGCACATACAACCCTAAATGCTTTGGATCTATGTTTTTCTCTAACTATACATGCATTATTGTTTCCAAAGCATTAAGCCTACAACTAGCATACAAATTACATAATCAATATAAAAGTGAGTTATAGAATTACCTCTTTGTTGTAGCTTGTAGAACTTCTTGAGTTTTGGCCTTTAAGAACTTAGTGCCCCAAGTGTTGCACCTCAAATGAAATTACAACACACCTAAAACAAAGGATGACTTTTGATAGAGTTTCTTCCACTCAAATCGGCTATAGTGACTCCAAGAACACTAGTGTGCAATTTTGGATACTAAGGGACTTCTTATATAGTGTGGCATGATTAGGGTTACACCATGTAAACCCTAATGGGCATGACTTTCCATATTCCTTAGGCTCCATGGGTTTAAACCTCCATTGATCATCCATGGATTGTCACATGGGTTTAGCCCAACCTAAGGAATCATGGATCATTGGCCCACACCATAAGAATGAATGATTTACCAAATCAACCCCTTATATTTAATTAGTCTGTTTTGATCACAAAATTAATTCCAAACTAATTCTTGATCAATACTAATTAAATAATATGATTTCATATTAATATATTAGAAATTATAATATATTAATAAATCATAAATAACCTCTTCTCAAAAGTCCATCCTATCAAATTTTCCTGGTGATATGCAACCCAAATGGTCCATGCTACTCTCGGGTCAAGTACATACCAATTATAGTTATGGGTTTAGACCCCTAATCCAACAGTCTCCCACTTGGATAAGTCTAATAACTATTATTGCAAGTATGACTCCACAACCCGACTAGCAATTGTAGCTCTTAAAAGCCGTTGTCGAACTCTGACCTAGTCAATGACGCGTCCATTAGATAAGGGATCATATATTCCTCCATTCTAGATATCATATAGACTGATACATGGATTATAATCATCCTCTCTGTCCATCTGTTGTTTCCCGATTTCCGATTTATGACGACCGACTAATTGAACAAATCAAATCAGTCCACGCTTGGCCAAGCACATCGGGTTTCATCACTAAATCATCGAGGGGCCCATAGATATCGCTTTTATCCACATGGGGTAAAAGGACCGGATAAACTTTGACTCAAATGCTTGCTTGTACTTACTCATCAAATCACAAACAACGATATGTTTTATAACACCAAGTTACTGGTGCGTTTACATATGTCAATGTGCAACCGACTTGCAACTACAACTCACATGTCTATGTTTCAAGAATATAAGATATTATCGTCTCACAATCACTCGTGATAAAATCTATGAAGTGATTCAGATGAGCGTGGGTTGAATCCAATACTCGAATCTTATTCCAGGAGTACTCATGAACATTGCAGCTATGTCTAAAACACCTAGACAAACTACAGACCCATTCATGACAGTCTTGCCTCAATACCTACTTCCAAAGTATGATCAACTGTGGAAGGTTTGAATAACCTAGTTATTCAGGAAGTCAAAACATGCAAAGTGAAACACAAGAATAATCGAATCCAATATGGTCTCAGAACTTATGAATATAAATAAAACTCATTTTATTTAATCACCATATTGATTACACGTTATTCATTGTATAATGTTTCGATTTATCAACTCAATACTTGAATTAAAACAATAGTTGTCCCATGCTCCAAGCATGTACACTATGTTTTCTATGGTCTTTACTTTGTGAAATAGATCAATTGATAACATTATCAATGAAACTCATTTCATAGTTCCAAATCCTTACCGTAAATGTAAGAATACCAAATTCTTGCCATTTATTGTAATCTGTTAGATTCTAAACTTATATGCAATGATCCTCTTGTAATGAGTATGCACAAAGTCACAGAGACTTTGCAATAGACATTACAAAGTATTCCAATGGAGAACAATTCCATGGAAACGAAGTCTCAAATTCAAAGTACATTCCTTTGAACATCCTTCTTGCATAAAAGTTTCCTAATCTTACACAGATTTAAAGAATAACTTCCTCTTATGGAAACATTTCCATATTCCCATTTTGACTATCACTTCTGAACAAGAGTTACCTCTTCTCAGAGTATGTCAATGTGATCCATCCATTTTTATACTTCCAACTATAAGCGACCAATCCTTGGCAAACCTTAGATTTTCCTTAACTTGTTAACCACTTTAGTCATATCCGGTTCTAGTCTTTTTTCCCTCTTAATGCCCTAGGCATTTGGAAAATTTAGAACGCGAGAATATTATAGCATATGCAATCGATCCTATACCCAAAGCATATGGGATACGATTCATAATGTCTAACACAAAGACATGATACTTGATCAGTCTTTTGCTACAATATTTCTATTTACCATGTTCTCATAATTTTGATTATGAATAGGGAAGCCGTAATCATAATCAAATTTTGAGAATGCAATTAACATTTCCATATATAGAATCTCCTCATGTTGAACCATTCCAACATAACATTCATATATATTTGACTAAATTTGATTAAAAACTCAATCTAAGCTTTTAGATTTTGAAATGAAGTATGAATTCCTCTCCCTTAATTATAGCAAAACAACTTTTCAAACCCTGCAACTTCACGATTGAAACTTTTGTTTTCTATAATTAACATTGCTAACTTGCAACACTTACCATAATAATTATGCTCCCACTAGCACAATAATTATTATCTTATTAGCATAACACTTATGTTCCCACTAGCTTTGACATGTATTCAGAAATCAGCTGGACTTTTAGAAATCAATACTTATTGACTTTCTTACAAAAGTTCAGATTTCTGATACGAGATGCTTCGATAAGACTTTATCCAGGCTTCTCAAACTCATACACCTTTCCTTATATAGCTCATTTGTCTAAACAATTTTAGAACTTACAGTAATAAGTCTCAAATGTTTAGACCTTTGCCATTTCTCACAATTCGAACTATGAAGAGGGATGTCGTAATCATAGCCAAATTTGAGAATGCAAATATCACAATTGCTAACTATTAAAATCTACTTAGTGAAAGCTTTTCCTCACAATCATTTTCATGAATTGGAGATAAACCTTATGACACTCAGATTTTACGGTGTATGTGTTCCTATCCATGTGAATTTGTCAAACCATAATCATAAGACAAGGTTAGTGACAAATCCAAGCTCATATGGACTGAACTTGTTCAATCTTAATTTCTTGCCACCTGGCAGCACAAGGGCCTACCATTGCTTCCAGGTTGTTATGCAAACCATTGAGCACTCATAGAACTCACATGCATAGTCAACTTTAACTGGAATGGGCATAGAAACACGAATATGTCAACACGATAGGTTATAAACCTCAATTCGTGTGCTAGTGATTAACAACATGTTTACTCTTGGTTGGCTCTTGAAACTCTTCAAGATCATTAAGACTCCCACTGTCCTCTTGACATATAAGATTCTCTTGTCAAGAACCATTCCTTGACAAACAAATATTCAGGAGTTAGTGCGGATTCTCATCAAGAATGACACTTCACACAGTTGGCCTTAGCTGGTCTTTGTTTTATCCAACACATCACAACTTACCAATTTCAAATATACAAACATTTGGTGAGTGTTATAAACCTTTCTTAAGATTATGTCACTCAAGGCACAATCTTGGAGTATGACTCTAAGACTTGTTTTGGAACGAAGTATGACTCGTCTTCTTGATTTAACCATTTCAACAATTCACGATTCCTCTTCTTAGCCATACGAATGCACTAAGATATTCTTAGAGGATCAATTGTGACATGGTTTTGATAATAATTAAGATGATCATAAAACATGATACTTAAGTACTCTCCCATCCTTTCAGATTGGAGAAACTTTTATCTTTCTGTCTAATTTGATTCTTCTTATTCGTCCTGCCATACATTGAAACTTTTCCAATGTTCAGAATTATACTTAAACTTGTAAGCATAGCCATATTTACTAAACTTTAGTAAATCATGACGAATAGTCTTATCATTCTTTGTGGTGGACCTGACCAGCCCACACCCAGTGTACCCAATCCCCTAGTCCTTCACTTGACTCACATATTCATGTGAACAAGGAATTAGTCTTAGTTTCCTAAAGACGAAAATTCTCATTCATCATACAATACCAGTTGCATGATTCCAAGTTTCTGTCCAATTGAAACTTGGGTGATGATAATCTTTCCTTATTTGGTAAATTCTTGACACTACCACAAACGAAAGAATCAAATTCATATTGCTAACATAAAAACATACAAACATCAATTTTCACAAATGCCATTGCAAGGAAATAAAATAAAACAAAATTTTATTTATTTATAAAATGCGGAAAAACTTTTTCCTTACAATGCAATTACAAATGAAAACTATGTTTCTAAATATTTCTAAGTAATCTATCATAACTCTTAAGCAGCAGCTCAAGAATCCGATCATCGAACCATGCGATTGAAATCCATCTTCGCGACCAGATTCAGCAAACTCTTCCTTTAAGCTTCCTTTCTCTTCTTCGATCCTTCAAAACATCAAATGTAATTACATTACATCATGTATTAAGGATCTCCAAATAGGAATTTAATAGAGTTAGATAGTGGACTTACCTGAAGCAGAGTTATACACTCTGACTTTACCATCCTTGTGGTCCTTCAGGTAGATACGGCAGCTTCACAACCAATGCCCCTTCTCTTGGCAATAGAAACATATGGACTCTTTGGAATGGTACACGGGACTATCTCAGACTTATCCTTTCTCTTTACCATTTGGTCAAATGACTTGACCATGGCCGATCCCTTTCCATTGCGAAGAGAAAGCTTTTCTGGACTTCCAATGTTACCATTGTCAATATCCATGGAAATTTGGGGAGTAGATCTTCCAATTAATTTTTCTTTACCAGTGCGCCAGATCATTGCTGATTCAGCAGCAACAAGCAAATATGAAAGATCGATAAGGGTCATGTCGTGATTTGTCATATATTAGTCTTCAACAAACTCACTATATGAGTAGGGAAGTGACTGAAGAACCCAGTCAATAGCCAACTTCCTTGGGAACACGACACCCAACATTCTCATCCTGTAAATGTGTGACTTCATATCCAAGACATTTGCACACACATACTTTCCATCCTTGTGTTTGCTATCCAATAGGGCTTGAGTGATCTTCAACTTTTCAAGTCTTCGAACTTGTGGGTTAGGGAGAATAATTGGAGGAGGTGGAGGAAGTGAAGCATCATTTCCACTTCTACAATCCAATCGTGGAACATCATCTTCAAGAGGAAATCTTGTTCCAAGAGATTTGGGAAGACCATAGTTGTCTAAACTAGACATCTACAATGGGAGAAATTCAAGTTAGTTGATTTAAGTCCTTAATATAACACCCAAATGAAATATTAAGGCTAGGACCCAACACAATACTTTACAATTTGGAAGAGGGATGTCGTAATCCAATTGTAAAATATTTGAAGGTAGGTAAATGACGATTTACCAATTTCCACCATGAAGAACGAAATTGATTATTAAGTTTTAAATGGATTGAAACTCCTAGATTCTTTGAGATTCATTGAATTTTTTCAATGGCATGTTTAAATCTCTATTGTTCCCTTCAAGTTTGTGACTGGGATGTCGAGGATCACAAACAAGGTGTGAATAACCATGCAAATTAGCTTGGTACACCCAATGTTACAACCACCTAATCAATGTGCCGGTTAACCACACACGCTCCATTGATCTATGATTAACATCAAGCTACCCTTTTCCACGCACTGTCAGTCCCAGATTAGTGTGTCGGTTAACCACACGCGCTCCACTAACGACTTAACAAGGTGCAAAATGCAATTTCATGGGTTAGCACCAAATTCACATTTTCCTAAGTAACTAAGATTGGGAATTTATAAGTGTTTACTTACTTAGTATTTCATTATACTTTTAATGAGAATTTAAATGTCCTGTCAAACCCGTTCGGCTAACAACCCTCCACCAGTCAAGGAAGCGGTGGGTGAGAGTGGACACTCATTAAACTGCCATTTTATAGGCAGTAACCTTATACCCCCCTTATAGACCGGCTTTGTGAATGAGGCTTACTAATGGTAAGACTGACTTTACTCTTATACATATATATATATATATATATATATGTATATATATATATATATATATATATATATATATAAATATTAAACCTATAATATTATAATAGTATAATGATTGAATTTTACACTTTTAAAATTCTAGGGTTTGGAACTATATGTTTCAAAGTGAGACTTTGCATTTACAAATTTCAAAACCTGAGGGAAAGTTTTGAACTATTAAAAAACTTTTGGTATCCATAACTTATGAGTTTAATATAGGTTTTATGAAAAGCCTCTTGACATTCCATAACTTGAGGACAAGTTATGGAGTTCATAAAAACATTTATGTAAAAGACTCTTCAAGTTCCATAACTTGAGGACAAGTTATGGAAGACTTAAAACCATTTTATGATGACATTTAAAAATGAGAATTTTCACTTTCCATAACTTGAGGACAAGTTATGGATTTCACCAAAAACAATTAGATCAAAAATTTCAACTACCAAAATCAAACAATTTGCCTATGATCTAATTAAACTCATAAGTTAAGATAATTCATATCAAACAAGTTTCAAGAAATTAGCCTAATCATATAAACTAATACAAATCATGAAACTTTGACAATTATTTTTTATTTTGGATGAGAATCATCATTACCATAACAATAAAATAAAATTTTATGAACAAAAACATTTTGTGGTAATGATTCTAATCCAAAACAGGCCAAAAATACTCGAAAAACTACACACAGGGGCACCAACTCGTCGAGTACATGAACTGGACTCGCCGAGTTAGGCTGTTTCTGAGTGGACTCGGCAAGTCCATCAGTCAGATAAAAAAACGATTTTTTTCAACTTTAAAAACAATAAGCATCAAGTATAATAGAAAACAGCCCATGGCTCTGATACCACTGATGGGTTTTAGTATACTACAACATCCTATGGTGTACATACAACTCTAAATGCTTTGGATCTATGTTTTCTCTAATTATACATGTAATATTATTTCCAAAGCATTAAGCCTACAACTAGCATACAAATTACATAATCAACATAAAAGTGAGTTATAGAATTACCTATTTGTTGTAGCTTGTAGAACTTCTTGAGTTTTGGCCTTTAAGAACTTAGTGCCCCAAGTGTTGCACCTCAAATGGAATCACAACACACCTAGAACAAAGGATGACTTTTGAGAGAGTTTCTTCCACTTAAATCGGCAATAGTGACTCCAAGAACACTAGTGTGCAATTTTGGATACTAAGGGACTTCTTATATAGTGTGGCATGATTAGGGTTACACCATGTAAACCCTAATGGGTATGAATTTACATATTCCTTAGGCTCCATGGGTTTAAACCTCCATGGATCATCCATGGATTGTCACATGGGTTTAGCCCAACCTAAGGAATCATGGATCAATGGCCCACACCATAAGAATGAATGATTTACCAAATCAACCCCTTATATTTAATTAGTCTCTTTTGATCACAAAATTAATTCCAAACTAATTCTTGATCAATACTAATTAAATAATATTATTTCATATTAATATATTAGAACTTATAATATATTAATAAATCATAAATAACCTCTTCACAAAAGTGCATCCTATCAAATTGTCCTGGTGATATGCAACCCAACTGGACCATGCTACTCTCGGGTCAAGTACATACAAAGTATAGTTATGGGCTTAGACACCTAATCCAACAATGAGATTATGCTTGAGGCCTTCCATGTAAGCAACCTTTTGAATCAAGAATTTTCATGTTGTCAACACACCGTAACGCCTAATGATTCCATTCGCATTGTTGCCTAATGTGACATGTCCACCGTTACATATAGGCCTGAAGTCCCGAAGGTATTCTAACCTTCCGGTCATGTGCAAGGAGTAGGCACTGTCGATTAACCATTCTTCTTCTTGTTCCTCCTTGCATATTGCCTACACGATTAATGGGTTAGTTTGGGTAACCAAACAAGTTTGGAGCCCGGGGACAAAAGAGAACTTTTCTACATGGATGCATGCATGTGAGTCTCAGGGACAGGTTTCGTGTCAGTGTTTAGACCTAGTCCCGGGTGCTTGGTAACTTTTGGAAGGTTACGAGGTTGGAGTGTACGTGAAGTTTTCAGAAGAAAAAGTCCAGAAGAAAGAGGTTTTACCCAAACATTGGATTTGGTCAATGGTCTGGAGGGTGTTGTCTGAGTCTTTTGTCCGGTCCTTGAATGACTTTTGACTGCAGGACCTTTGGGATTTGAAAAAACTTTTGCACGGGAATTTCTCCTAGGTTTTGACTTTAAAAATGACTGAGGTGATTTAATCAGTTCATGAGTTGGCAAAAGACCTTTCCATTTTGGATCTTTTAAGGAATAATTTTGAAAAATATACCTTTGAAAAGACGTGACATTCTTTTGAGATTTTGAAAGAGTGTTTGAAAAAGTTTTTGTTACTGAACACTCCCTTTTGTCGGATTCTTTGACTGTAGTGATTTTCAAAAGATTTTTGTCAGTGACGGGTTTTTCTAAACTCTTTGGATTTGAGATCTTGGAATGTTTGAAATGGTTTTTATCATCCAGCTTTTTGTTTCGAAACTTGAGATGTTCTTTGAAAGCCAGTTTTGCTTGAGTTTTCGGAGAACTGCAGTCAGAGATGTTCAACTGCAGTTTCCTGGAAACCTTTGATTGTTTTTTAAAACGAGGACTTGAATCATTTGAACCAGACGATTCGGGACTTTGAGAACATTGACCATATTCGAAATTTTCGATTGGTAATTCATGAAAAATGGGTTGGATGGTCATTGTGCTTTTGATTGCGGTCCGCGGTAAGGTTGACTGGACTACCGCAGAGTATGTCAAGGACGGATTTTTGTTGGGACACTTTATGGAAGGTAAAGATGGACAATCATCGACTAATTGTGGTCCTTCCAAAACAATTTCGTCATCTACATCCGAAGATGACTGAGAATTGGAACAATTTGTGTGAGTGACTGGTATTGGATCAGAGGATTCGGGGAGTATTTACTCAATAACACAATTGTTACTCAGATCATGAAGTCTACCGAAGTGACATTTTATGTCTTCGGGGAAGGTTTTGTCATTGACAGGGAAATGAAACTCTCGATCCGGAGGGACATATGTGTTAGGTTTTGAGCATTCTAACACTCCTAAGTGTACATGCAACCCTAGAAAACCTTGGATCTATGTTTGTCTAAAAATACATGCAAAATACTTTTCCCAAGGTTCATAATCCTATCTAGCATACATGGGGAACTTTAACATAAAAGATGGCTAGAATTACATACCTTGTAGTTGATTTGATTCCTTGAAAACCTTGAGAGCCTAGCACCCCAAGTGTGATGCCTCAAATCTCTCACACAACACCAAATGCACTTGGAATAAACTTTGAGAGAGAATGTCACACTTCAAAACCGGCTTGCCCTCTTGCAACTTCTTATTGTAGCCGATTTTGGTAGATAACATATCCTTTATATAGTGTGTTACAATTAGGGCTACACCATGTAAACCCTAATGTAACATGGATCTTCATTTCCATGACCCATGGGTTTGTAACTCCCATGGAGCGTCCATTGAGCATCCTATGGACCTTAGCCCAACTTGATAATCCATGGAGCCTTTAGCATACTATACAAGTTATGGATGATTTACATAATCAACCCATATATTTAATTAGTCATCTTTTGATCACTTAATTCATACTAGATTAATTCTTGATCAAAACTAATTAAATAATATTATTAATATATTAGAACTTATAATATATTAATAAACCATAAGTGTTATTTCTCTCATTTTAGTTTATCCAAATGCATGATGCCATGCAACCCAAATGGACCATGCCGGGTCGGGTCAAGTACAACCCAGAAATAGTTATGAACTTAGACACCTAATCCAACAGTCTTCCACTTAGATAAGTCTAATAACTATAACTGCAAGTATGACTTCAGGAACCGACCACCAATCGTAGCTCTTTTCAAGGTTTCTCGGAACTGAGAAGATGATGATCCGCCATTTAAGATAAGTGATCATATAATCCTCTGTTCTAGATATCAGCCGGACAAATACATGGAACAATGTCTTACTTATTGTCCAGCAGTTTTTTTCCGGATTTCCGATTTGTTTGACATAGAACTTAAGTGAACAGATCAACTTAGTTCTGACCGGGCCCGGTACATAGGTCAAAACAAAATCATCGAGGGGCCCAGATATCGCTTCTAATCTTAGAAGGAACAGATAAACTTCGACTCATATGCTTGTTCTACTACTTGTTGAATCATACACAAAGGCACGTTTTATAACATCGAGTTACCAATGCGTTTTCATACGATCAATATATAACCAATTCATAGGCAACAAGTCATATCTCTAGGTTTGAAGACTTATATGATATTACCGTCTCACGATCACTCGAGATAAAATTCCATGAAGTGATACCAGTGAGTGTGGGTTGAATCCAATACTCAGAACTTATGAGCACTCATGAGTGTTGTAGCACCACTTTGTCCAACATCTTAGACCTCTACAATCCAACCCATGACAGTCTTGATTCATATCTACTTCTAACATATGACCGACTGTGGATGGTTTGAATAACTTAGTCATTCAGGAAGAGCGACTTAGTTATTCTGGAAGTCGAAACATGCAAAGTGAAACAAAAGAATAATCGAATCAACTAGGGTCTCAGAACTTATGAATATAAATAAAAACACCTCTTATTTATCACCATATTGTTTGCACATTATTCATTGTATACTGTTTCAAACTATCAACTTTATACTTGAATTAAAAACAATAGTTGTCCCATGCTCCGAGCATGTACACTATGTTTTCTAAACACTAGTCATGCCATACACCAAGTATGCACACTATGTTTGTCTCAACATTAGTTATGCAATACATCAAGTATGCACACTAAGTTTGTCTATGCTATTTACTCTGTGAAATAGATCGATTGAACATACTTCCAATGATTCTCATTTCATAATCCCAAATCCATACTGCAAACGCACGAATCCCAGATTCCTGGCATTTGCTTAAATCTGTTAGATTCTAAACTTATATGCAGTGGTCCAATGGAGATCAATTCCATGGAAACGAAGTCTATATTCAAAGTTCATTGCTTTGAACATTCTTCTTGCATTAAGTTTCCTAATATTACACAGATTTAATGAATAGCTCCCACCTATGGGAACATTTCCATATTCCCTTTTGACTATTAATCTTGAACAAGAGTTGCCTCTTTTCAGAATATGTCAATATGGTCCTTCCATAATTAACATTATTCTTCCAACTGTCCCTGAGCAACCAATCTTTGGTAACCCTTAGATTGTCCTCGACAATTGCTTAATCAAATTAGTCATATCCAGTTCTACTACTTTCCCCTCTTAACGCTCTAGGCATTTTGGAAAAATTTAGAACAGATGAATATTATAGCACATGCAATCGATCCTATATCCGAACCATATGGGACACGATTCATAAAGACATGATACTAGACCAATCTTTTGCTATAATATTTCTATTTCTATTTGCCAAGTTCTCCTAATTCAGATTATAAAGAGGGATGTCGTAATCATAATCGAATTTTAGAACGCAAATACTAGACCCATATATGGAATTTCCTTATGTTGAGCCATTCCAACATGAAATTCATATATATATCCTTGACTAAATATGATTAAAACCTCAATCTAAGCTTTTAGAATTGAATTGAAGTATAATTTCCTCTCCCTTAATTATAGCAAAACAACTTTTCCCAATTGAAACTCTTTTGTTTTCTATAATTAACATTGCTAACTTGCAACACTTATCATCATGATCATGCTCCCACTAACATGATAATTATTAGCATAACACTTATGCTCCCACTAGCTTTGACATGACTCAGACATCAGCTAGACTTCTAGAAAAACAATACTTTATTGACTTTCTTACCAAATTTCAGATTTCTGATACTAGATTGCTTTGATAAGACTTTATCAATATCATACACCTTATCTAAGATAGCTCACAGGTGTGTCTAAACAATTTAAGAACTATGAAGAGGGATGTCGTAGTCATAGTCTCAATTGTTTAGATCTTTTCATTTGCCATAAGTCCACGTTAGTGTGCCGGTTAAGCACGCATGCTCCACTAACGACTTTGAGACTGCACAGATCACAATTGCTATCTTACTTAAAATCTACTAGGTGGAAGTGTTTCCTCACCATCATTTTCATGAATCGGAGAGAAACCTTATGACCCTTAGATTTTATGGTGTATGTGTTCATATGGACTGAACTTATGCAATCTTAACTTCTTGCCACCTGGTAGTACAGGGCCTTCCATTGCTTCCAAGTAGTTATGCAACCAATTGAGAACTCTCAGAACTCCTATGCAAATTCAACTTTAACTGGAATGGGCACAGAAGTAAGAGTATGTCAACACGATAGGTTATAAACCTCAAGTCGTGTGCTAGTGATAAACTATAGGTTTCTTCTTCTTGATTAGATCTAAAGGCTTTTCCAAGATCTTTAAGACTCCCACTGTCCTCTTGACATATAAGACTCACTTGCCAAATATTCAAGAGATAGTGCGGATTCTTTATCAAGAGAAACACTTCCCACAATTGGCCTTAGTTGGTCTTTGTTTTATCCAAAACATCACAACTTACCAATTTCAAATGTACAAGAGTAGGACACTTTTACTCTTACATTTGACAAGTGTTATAAACCTTTCTTTAAGATATGTCACTCAACTTACAGTCTTGGAGTATGACTCTAAGACTTGTTTTGGAACGAAGTATGGCTCATCTTCTTGATTCAATCATTTCAGTAATTCTTGATTCCTCTTCTTAGCTATAGGAATGCACTAAGATGTCCTTAGAGGACCAATTATGATATGATTTCTAAATCATTAAGATGATCACAAAACATGATACTAAAGTGCTCTCCCATCTTTTCAGATTTGAGAAACTTTTATCTTCCTGCCTAATTTGATTCTTCATATTCGTTCTGCCATACATCGAATTTTTCCAATGCTGCAGAATTATACTTAAACTGTTAAGTATAACCATATTTACTCAACCTTAGTAAATCATGACGAATAGTCTTGGCGATCTTTTGTGGTGGACCTTAGCAAGTGCACAAGACTGTGTACTATATATCTTAGTCCTTCACTTGACTCGCATATACATGTGATCAAGGAATTAGTCTTAATTTTCCAAAGATGAAAATTCTCAATCATTATACTATACAACTTGCATGATTCCAAGTTTTGATCCAAATGAAACTTGGTTGATGAGAATATTCCTTATTTGGTAAATTTGGACACTACCACAAATGATAGAATCAAATTCACATTTCCATTATTGCTAGAACCATACAAACATCAGTTTTTTCATAAAATGTCATTGCAAGGAGATATAATTAAGATAAAACAAAATTTTATTTATTTATAAATGCGGAAAAAACTTTTCCCTTACAATGCAACTTGAAATGAAAACTATGCTATTACATATTTTTCTAGCAATCTATCATATCTCCTAAGTAGTAGCTCAAAAATATGATCTTCAACCATGCGATAGAAATCCATCTTCGCGATCAGATTCAACATACTTTTACTTTAAGTTTTTCCTTCCCTTTGCTTGATCCTGCCAAACATCAAAATGCAACTTAGTCACATTATGTAATAACAATAAGCAATTAGGAACTTAACAGAGTTAGATAGTGAGCTTACCTGAACCAGAGTCAAACTTTTGATTCTTCTTTTCTTCCAGATCCTTCAGGTAGCTAGGGCAGTTTCGCTTCCAATGCCCTTTTCCTTCACAATGAAAACATATAGACTCTTCGGGAATGGTACAGCAGGCTATTCCAGACTTAAACTTTCTCTTTACCTTCCGATCAACCGGGTTGACCAAGGCTGATCCCTTTCTATTGGGAAGAGAAAGTTTTTCTGGACTTCCAATGTTACCATTGTCCATGTCCATGGAAGTTTTAGAAGTAGATCTTCCACCCATAGTTGCTTGATTCTTGCGCCAAATCATTTCTGATTCAGCAGCAATCAGCAAATAAGAAAGATCTATTAGGGTCATATCAAGATCTGTCATATAGTAATCTTTAATAAAATCACTATATGACTCAGGAAGTGACTGAAGAACCCAGTCAATAGCAAACTTCCTTGAAATAACAGCACCCAACATTCTCAACCTGTCAATATGTGACTTCATTCTTAAGACATGAGTGCACACAGGTCTTCCATCTTTATGTTTCATTTCTAGTAGAGCTTGAGTGACATTGAACCTTTCAAGTCTTTGGGATTGTGGGTCAGGGAGAACAATTGGAGGAGGAGGAGGAAGAGAAGTATAATTTCCATGAGCCAAACTCCGAAAGTCATCTTCATAAAGAAAGCTTGTTCCATTAGATTTGGGAAGATCATTGTTGTCTAAACCAGACATCTACAATGGGAGAAATTCAAGTTAGTTGATTAAAATCCTTAATATAACACCCAATTTGAAATATTAAGGCTAGGACCCAACACAATATTTTATAACTTGGAAGAGGGATGCCGTAATCCAAGCTATAGAATATTTGAAGGTAGGCGAATGACGATTCACCAATTTCCACCATAGAACGAAATATAAACTATTAGGTTTTAATTGGTCTTTAGAAATTCCTAGATTCTTTTGAGATGCAATGAACTTTTCAAAGGCATGTTTCAATCTCGAGTGTGCCCTCCAAGTTTTGTGACTGGGATACCGAGGATCACAAAACGAGGTGTGAAGTAACCATGCAAATTACTTGGTACCCTTAATGTTTATCACCTAATCGATGTGCCGGTTAACCATACACGCTCCACCGACCTATGATAAACCTTAAGTCACCCTTTACCTACCTTGTTAAGTCCAGGTTAGTGTGCCGGTTAACCACACACGCTCCACTAACGACTTTGACAAAGTGCAAAGTGTAATTTCATGGGATAGCACCTTATTCACATTTTCCTAAAGTAACTAAGATTGGGAATTTAATAAAACATTTAGTTACTTTATAATAATCATTATACTTTTAATGAGAATTTTATAAGTCCTTGTCCTACCCGTTCGGCTAACGACCCTCCACCAGTCAAGGAAGCGGTGGGTGAGAGTGGACACCCATTAAACTGCCATTTTATAGGCAACAACCTTATACCCCCCTTATAGACCGGCTTCGTGAATGAGGCCTACTAATGGTAAGACGACTTGATCTTATACATATATATATATATATATATATATATATATATATATATATATATATATATATATATATATATTATTCACTTATAATATTATAAAGTATAAGGGTTAAATTTTAATTTTTTAAAATTCTAAGGGTTGGAACTAAAGTTTTTATGATGACTTTACATGTTCCAAAACTTGAGGGCAAGTTTTGTAACTTTACAAAACTCTTCAATTCATAACTTATGAGATTAATGGGTTTATTAAAGTGAATGTCTCTTCATTTTATGTAACCTATGTGATTTTAATGAACTTTAAAAGATAAAGACTTTTGGTAATCCATAACTTGAGGACAAATTATGGATTCCATTAAAACACATAATGATCAAGAATTAAAACTAACAAGAAGTTACAAATAATTCCTATGATCATCTAATCTCATAAGAACATGAATATGAATATCAAAACTTCAAGAACACCTAAAATCATGGAATTTTGATATTAGCCATTGTAAATGGATTAGAACAACCATTACACCAACTAAAACAAGTTTTAAAACACCAAAACAGTTTAGGGTAATGTTTCTAGTCCATTTCCAGCAGCAAAAGTCGGAAATCTGCACCCTGGGGCTCCTACTCGTCGAGTGCACGAACCTACTCGACGAGTAGGATGAGTTTGGTCATGGACTCGGCGAGTGCCCCCATGGACTCGGCGAGTTCATCATGCAGACAGCAAGAAAATCGACTTTTTTCACTATTTTGCATCAAGTATCAAACAAACAAGCCTAGGCTCTGATACCACTGTTAGGTTTTGAGCATTCTAACACTCCTAAGTGTACATGCAACCCTAGAAAACCTTGGATCTATGTTTGTCTAAAAATACATGCAAAATACTTTTCCCAAGGTTCATAATCCTATCTAGCATACATGGGGAACTTTAACATAAAAGATGGCTAGAATTACATACCTTGTAGTTGATTTGATTCCTTGAAAACCTTGAGAGCCTAGCACCCCAAGTGTGATGCCTCAAATGTCTCACACAACACCAAATGCACTTGGAATAAACTTTCAGAGAGAATGTCACACTTCAAAACCGGCTTGCCCTCTTGCAACTTCTTATTGTAGCCGATTTTGGTAGATATCATATCCTTTATATAGTGTGTTACAATTAGGGCTACACCATGTAAACCCTAATGTAACATGGATCTTCATTTCCATGACCCATGGGTTTGTAACTCCCATGGAGCATCCTATGGACCTTAGCCCAACTTGATAATCCATGGAGCATTTAGCCCACTATACAAGTTATGGATGATTTACATAATCAACCCATATATTTAATTAGTCATCTTTTGATCACTTAATTAATACTAGATTAATTCTTGATCAAAACTAATTAAATAATATTATTAATATATTAGAACTTATAATATATTAATAAACCATAAGTGTTATTTCTCTCATTTTAGTTTATCCAAATGCATGATGCCATGCAACCCAAATGGACCATGCCGGGTCGGGTCAAGTACAACCCATAAATAGTTATGAACTTAGACACCTAATCCAACAATATGGACGGTCTTTGTTAAAACGAGGAGATGAGTCCTTTGCAGTTGAATAACCATTGGACCAACCCCAATTGTATGTGTTATCAACAATCCCATTATTCACAAGATTTTCAATAGCTTCACTCTTATTAAACAACTTTCCAATTAAAAGGTTTAAACGTACATTTTCTTTTTGAGCTAAATCCCTTTGATTCAAAGCTATACCTAACTGAGTTTCACACAACATTCTGGCATCTTTTTCTAACACTAAGTCCTTTTCTAACATGGCAACTTTAAGTCTCTTATCTTCTAGACGTCCTCTCACATGAAACATTTCTTGGGATTCTATATTCTTCTCATCTAAAGCCTTGTTATGGCCTGAAAGGACATCAGCACAAGTGTCATTAAGTTTGTCTAAGAAAGGTTGACAATAATGGATGTTGTAATTATTAAATTGGATCATGAGCTTTACATGTTCAATAATGTTGAGAGTTCCATCTTTCGCCATGAAGCAGTAGTTTTTCTCCAGCTTTGTTGATCCGTCCTCATCAGCAGTTGCCACCATGCAGATTTTTCCTATGCCCTTGATGTTGTTAAGATTTTCATCTTCATCTCCGGATGACCACACTTGATGATCCCTTTTTACTTGGGCCACGTATGCCCTTGCCTTTTCTTTCTCATCCATCTCCTGAGCCATTCTAAGGTAGAATGCTTTATCTTTCACCACATTTGCTTTGCAGTCTTTAGCAAAGTGGTTTTCTTTGTTGCACTTGTGACAGATGATAACATCATTTTTATCTTCAGTTGAGGTACCGGAGTCAGTTGACTTGATGGACTGCGGTGCCTCTTTGGGTTGATGAGTGTTTTGAGGTTGCGGATATCGGGAATGATTGTTCTGCGGATTGAAGTTTTGGTTGAAGGGTGGTTTGGTAAACTACTGATTTTTGCAAAATGAGGTTGGTGGTAGCCTATTGAATTGTTGGCTAACCAGGGAAATGGCATTTTGAAATTCTTCTTCATCATCATATTTTGTATCAGCTTCATAGGAATGCGGTGGATTGTCATATGAAAGAGGGTAAGGTTTGGATGATTGGGTGGTTTTGCTTTGTGGGGTTTGACCTACGAGGGCAAGTGGACCCCCAAAGTCTGCACAATCTTTTAGCACAGTTGATTCTTGTGCCTGAAGTTCACCATACAACTTGAAGAGAGATAGTGTGTCAATCTTTCTATCTCCTTGGACTATCATCTTTGTTGTAGTCCAATGTTTACCCAAACCATTGAGAAACTGAAGGTTTGTTTCATGATTGCTTCGGATGGTGCCAGCGTTTGATAACTTTGTGACAATAAGATTGAATCTTGTGAATGAGTCTTCAAGACTCTCACCAGGATGAGCTTTTAAGTTGTTAAACTCGTTGAGTGCGGTGGTGAGTTTCTTGTCTTGAGCTTGCTTGGAACCTTCATACAAGTTTTTTAGAACATTCCAGATTTCTTTGGCTGATTTGGAGTTGATGATGATGTCAAAGTTGTCTGGGGCCACCCCGCATGAGATTTCATAGAAAGCAAAAGCATCACTTTCCATCTTATCCAGATCATCTTTAGTAGGATGATTCATTACAACTTGACCTCCACCTAGTCTAGCTTGAGCACCATCAGCTTGAACAGGAGTAAGGATGGGAACATGAGGTCCCTCTTCCACAGATCTCCACACATCTCTACCAAGTCTTTTCAGATACCTCTCCATTCTTTGAGACCAGTGGTGATATTCGCTAGCAACAAGTATCGGAGCTCTGTTGGAGCCTCCAACACTGTTGGAAACGTTTAATGATAAAGCTTGTTCAATATTTCCTTTGTTTTTTTGTTTTAATTTTTAAGAAAGATGAGCTTCGGTGGTATAGAAGGCTTTTCAAAATTAGAGTTTTGTTTAAAAAGCAACTAATTTGGCTCTGATACCAATTATTGAGAGAAAAACTTTTGAGAAACACTTGAACAAACGTTAGTACAAGGTAAGATTGCAGAATAAGTTAATCTCAAAGGATCATAAGAGCTCAACAATAATAAGAAGTTGGATTAGTTAGATAGTTAGTTGCGGAAATGTAAAGTGCGAAAAGTAAAGGAAAGATAAATGACAACAAGTTATATATCAAGTAAACACTAAACTGATTCGTAACAAGGTTTGCATTCAAACACGAGTTAGTATGTGAGATCAGTTTAAAGTGAAGAGGATCTTCGATGATTATCAGTAAGATAGATATAAGAGAAAGTGATCTTTATATTTCAAAGAGAAAGATCAAAAGATCGTAGTGAAGGAGTGGTAAGAGGTGTTTGATACAAAAAATAAGCACTCTATTTATAGGGCCTCTAAAAGTTACATCCTGAATAAACAAATAATAAACTTATGACTAACATGGCCATGCAAGGTCCATTGGATAAAGAAAAGCTATCACACTAAGTCAGAGGACGTAACATAATCTTCATTGAAGTAGAGGGATTGCGGTTCACTTCTTGAAATTGCGGTAGACACTTCATTGCGGTAGAGAGAGAGTTGATTGTGGTAGCAGAAAGATAGTTGCGGTAGACAGTAAGAGATTGCGGATTGTCAAGTTTAAGAGGGTCACTTTTTTGCCTTAACACTTATTTACGCTTAAATAAACTAGTTACCGTTTATATTTGATATTTACGTTTATATAAGATAGTTGTTGTTTATGTCTTGTATTATCGTTTATATTTCTTATTTACGCTTAAATAAACTAGTTCATGTTTATATTTCATATTTACATTTATATAAGCTAGTTGCCGTTTATGTCTCATATTATCGTTTATATTTCATATTTACGTTTATTTAAAACGATTATTATCGTTTAAAAGTTTATATTTCTTAATAACGTCAAAGTTTATATTTACGTCAAGTTTATATTTGTTGTTATTATTTGTTAAACAATTAGATTAAATTATATAAACTTGTTAATATTGTTAAAAGTTTATAATTTTATTTACGTCAAGTTTGGAATTGTTAGTTGTTAAAAACAACTAGATTAAAACATGTAAACTTAACTGTTTAACAAAACGTCAAGTTATATATTTTTATGTCTTAGTACGACTAAAAATATAGTTTATGTCATATTTTTAAACAATAATAGTCAATTTAGTGTATATAAATGTAACAGTCAGGAAGTCGTTTAATATCATTTTTATTTACGAACGAGAATTTCACTGCTTTATAGGCATGTACATTGTTCTGTTTTTGTTGGTTTTACAATGCATAAAACCTGATTTTGGTCAAAAAGCAGTCGTTATGCTGCCTAATGTTTGTTAGAAAACTTTTATTAAGTTTTACATAACAAATGAACATTTAATCTAGTAAAATTTATTAAGTTAAGAATTAAAGGTCGAACACATATTTTTTGGACGATTTGAACTTAAAAACAATCTAGTAAACTTTTTAGCAAAAGTTTAGGACACAAAAACACACACCTTTAGATTTATTAGAACGTGGAAAGTCTACATGAGGTTAAAATTCTTCAACTAACTATAAAATCTTAGTAAAGCTATTTGTCTATAACCGTTAATCTCATGTGAGCGAGGAAGTTATGTATAAATCTATACGGGATGACACCTTCACCCGTAGTTGCTAGCAACAACCCATGGTTTGACGAAACCCACCAGGTGACGAACTATCCAGGTCATTTATTTATTAGTTCACGACGTCAATGAAGCGTTGGTGATCTTTTTCAGCGCGCCCCCTTGCAGTGTTTTATAGAGGCAGATATATATGTCATATAGCTCGGTTATAGACTTATGTAGCACAGTTTACACTCTAATACAATATACTTGTACGTCTAATAAGTATCAATGTGATGTATAAGTATCACCGATACTTATGTCAGGAGTGCTTGAACTACTATAGGTATAGATTTAAAAGCAATAAGTAAACAATTATAAAACGCATGCATCTCAGGATCATTAGCAGTTGGAAGAACACGCACGTTGAAGACCCCTAACAATTTTGATATTTGTACTACTTTTCACCTGTATCATGTTTTGATAATGTAATAGTTGAAAACGACAATGTAAACTTATTTGGATAATAATATAAGTTTACATTTTGTACGGTTCAATGTATGTTCAATAATTGTGATCACTGAATACGTTGCACAGCCCGCCGTTCCCTCCGCTAGCCGGGGGTGTGACAATAATCTAGAGGAATGTCGGTACCAACTAAAAGTCGGTCCACAGAAAAGGCATTATCCCCAAACCCGATAAGTAAGATGCAAGGATGACCCAATTTGATTAATGGATGATGAAGGGTGAGTTTTAGTGGAAATAATTTTTTCTACAAAAAAGTATATGGGCGAAATCTTGCCAGACACGTAAGCAGACAAGTTTAATGTGTATTTATTTTTCCCTACAACATTAAATGCATTCAAAAGTAAACACCATTAATGGTGAAGCATTCAATAAATGCAAAAGTAGATGCCAGGACAGGACATCAATTTAAGGAAAAACAAGAATAACATTCATATACCTGTAAAATTCAATGATAAGACAGATACTTGATCACAAGCTTTCCAGACGGGACTCATTCCACATAAGTCAAGTACAACTTCGGGAAAGAAACATGTTTTAGTACAATATTGAGAGAAAATGAAATCTATATAAGCATGGGTCTACAGGAGTTTCGTCACCCATATCTGGTGACAACCCAAGGAGGTTCGGAAGACAAACATTATTTGAATCTACCTAACAAATTTGCCTTTCCATTCATTGTTTGCTCCCATATGATCATGAAACAAAGTAAAATGAAGGCTACTAAAGGCATACCAATCACCATATGTCTTCAAGCGATAGATATATCAAAACAACAGTACGCTTAAAGGTACATGAAGTGACACGCAAAACACCTCAAAGGCAATGATCTATGAGACAACAAGAGCTAGGAGGAAGCCTTAACCCACAAACAAGGTGTCTTAAGTAAAACCCCACTTTACCCATCGTAGGACCAATCATTGAGGAAGAAGGATAAGGCAACACAACATCATGTTGTTGGAACCTGAAAGTGAACCTCTATCAATCCTAAGTCCAAGTTCCGAAGTACTTGTGTTCCGGAGTCAATGGTGAAGAGTGGTCCGGAATCTGTTCGGACCAAATGAGAAAAAGATACGAAGATGAAGACATTCCGGAATGACTCTCATGTCCGGAATGGATGCTGATCCGGAGTTACACTATTTTGTCTTTATGCATTTATTTAGTTTGTCTTTGTATTGATGTGACCTTTCATAGGACTTAGTCTTTTGTTGTATTTAGACAATCAAAATGTCATAATCATTTCTATTGTCCAGTCCTATGCAAGTATTCTAGTTAATTCGATGTAACCTTCACTCCTATTTATAGGAGCATTCAATATAAGTCAACTACGGATCTTTCACTCAACTTTTGGCACTTTACTAAGTTATTTCAAACATTCTTCTTGTTCTTCATTTATTAGCTTTACCTTGATCATTTATTCTCATTCATCCTTTATGTCTTGATCATTTTTTGAATACATCAACTTAGACTTGACTGGTCTTTCCATACTTGACTAGAACATTTATTAGCAAGCAGACATTGATCTTAAGCATTCACTCAAGGTTTGAGTTCTCAAACCTTGTCTCTGTGCATCATATCGATCTTGTTCTCACAATTGGTATCAGAGCTTGAGTGGTTGTCCTTTGAATCCATAAGATCAGATTATAGTTGGTTTGAAATTACCTTGGTATTTCAACCATTTCTGTGATAAGGATAAAAGTTCTTATATATACCACTTTAGCTTGAAGATATCTTAACTTCAATGGCTGCTTCTAATCCTCAGCAAATGATTTCAATGCAAATCGCAAATAGTGTGGGTGGCCCTACTCGTGCCCCATTACTAGTTGTGGAATAATATGATCATTGGAAAGTTAGAATGGAAAGGTTTTTACTGGCCAAAGATAAAGGTGAAGAAATCTGGAGATCCGTCAAAGAAGGTCCTCATGTTCCTGTAAGAACAGTTGTAAGAGATGCAGCTGCTCAGCTCATGCGAGAAGATGAAACTCGCCCAGCCCCTCTAACTGCAGATGATATCGAGAAGTTGCATGCTGATCAAGTTGCTTTCTCAGAAATGGTGTTTGGTGTTCCTCCCTCACTCTTCGAGCATATCAAGTTGTGCAAATCAGCCAAAGAGATTTGGGATACCCTTCAGGACTTAATTGAAGGTTCGGAAAATATGAAAGACAAGCGCCTCACCTCAGTTGTAAACGACTTCGATACTTTCACTACCACTCCTGGTGAATCAGTGGCCTCAGCCTCCAACCGTTACCGAATCGTGGTCAACAACATGACTGCTCATGGGATTGTCCAAACTCCTTTCGAGTACAATCTCAAATTCATAAACAGTCTTGGCAAAGGATGGGGGAATGTAAAATCTTGTCTCCAAAGCAATGGTTCCTTAAAAAAGTTGAAGCTCTATCAACTTTTTGATGAACTTCAAGGGCATGAGTCTAATGTTGCTCAAACCATAAGGGAACTCTTCGGAGGTCCTCTTGCCCTTGTCAGTTCTTTCGAATCAACCATTCCGAACTCATCTTCTTCAGATCCCTTTAAACCTATTATTCCATCTGTTCAAACATCCGCACCCATCTTACCTACACAAATCTATCCCGTTGATGATTCCGAAGCCATGGACTCTGAACTCCGTTTCCAACAGGAGTTCGCTCTACTCTCAATGAAGTACAAACGTCCTTTCAATACTTCTTACAAACCATACCAAAACCGATTCCATGCTCCTCATCAGAACAATCCTCAACCATGCTCAGCTCCGGAATCTAAACCAACTTCGGAAAATCCTCCTGCATACAAACCAAACATCACTAAACCAAACTCTACTCCGGAACCCTCTCAGAGTTCCAAATCGGACACACCAAAAATCGTGTGTCATAAGTGTGGACATGCAAACCATTTTGCTAAAGATTGTCTGGCTGATGCTCCGTAAAAACCAAAAATCAAGGATTCTGCTTACTACGTCCGAAGAAACTAGAGATGGCTGAAAGCGAAAAAGCCTTTGTAACAACGGTTTCGAAAGATGTTGAAGGGTATTTGTCATCCAGAGATGATGATGACATGGTAACTGGAAGGAATACGTGTTTGATGGCACGACAAACCATTGAATGTGATGAAGGATATTGGTCATCTGGGTCAGAAGATGAAGATGATGTTGTTGAACCTCACTACTGCTACATGGCCACCAATGATCCACCCGGTCAAAGCATTGTTCAGCAGGCACTTTGTGCTTCGGAGCAAGAAACAATATGGTATATTGATAGTGCTTGCTCCATGCACATGACGGGGCAGAAAGATTTTCTGCGAGATTTAAAGCTTTCTCCAAATGCTGGTTATGTGACGTATGGCAACAATTCCAACTCTCAAATTCGTGGTTATGGGACTCTCACCAATGGAAACTTCTCTATTTCACATGTGGCTTATGTAGCTGATTTAAAACATAATTTGATAAGTGTTGCTCAGCTCACTGATTCAAATCGACGTGTGGAATTTTGCAAAAAGTACAGCTATGTAATGACTGAAGACTGGAAAGAGTGTTTAATCAAGTCGCTTCACAACAAGAACATGTATCCGCTCGACATCAACATGATTATTGGCAAACCGCAACTCTGCCTTCTCTCCAAAGTTGTTCCTAACGTCAGTTGGTTATGGCACCGAAGGCTCGCTCATCTAATCTTTCGGTACATGAATGATCTTGTATCCGGCGAAATGGTGAGAGGTTTGCCTCTTCTCAAATTCGAAAATGATCATTTGTGTGCTGCTTGTGAGTATGGTAAGCAATCGAAGAAGGGTCATCCTGTTATCATCGAAAAGTCCATTTCGGAACCATTGGAGCTTCTACACATTGATCTTTGTGGACCATCCACTGTAGAAATTCTTCATCATAAGAAATACATTCTTGTGATTGTTGATGATTTTACAAGGTTCACTTGGGTCTTCTTCCTAAGGCTGAAATTCGAAACAGCTTCAGAGCTCATAAATTTTATCAAAGGAATAGAAGTTCTTATCAAACTCCCAGTTAGGAGAATCCGAAGTGACAATGGATCGGAATTCACTAATTCCACCATTGAAAAATTTCTCACTGAAAAAGGAATCGACCACAACTTCTTAGCTCCCTATACTCCACAACAAAACGGTGTAGTCGAAAGACGCAATAGAACTCTCGTTGAAGCTGCTCGATCCATGCTGAACTTCGCAAATCTACCACTCTATCTTTGGGTTGAAGCAGTATCTACTGCCTGTTTCACTCAAATCGAAGCATCAGCAATCGACGCCTTAACATGACACCGTACGAAGCAATGAATGGTCGGAAGCCAACAATCTCGTTTTTGCATGTTTTCGGATGCAGGTGTTTCATCAAGAACAACCGTGATCAGCTTACCAAGTTCCAACCTAAAGCTGATGAAGCCATCTTCCTTGGGTACTCCTCAAAATCGAAAGCTTACAGAGATCTTAACCGGATAACTCGTGTTCTGGAAGAAAGCTTTGACATTACCTTCGATGACAACTTCGTTCGGAATTCTGGCCCAACTCACATCACAACTCACATTATGGAGTCAGATGCTCCTCCGCCAGGATGTCCGAATCCCCAAACAATTCTTGAAGTTGATTTTGAAACTCTCTTTGGTCCTTCCGAAACCGCTCTTGATTCGGAATCTCGATCAAGACTAACTCTCATTCCAATCCCCTCTTCGGAAGCCCCTGTCTCTCATAACATCTCCGGTCCGATCCCAAGCCTCCCTCCATTAGAATCCGAACTATTTCAACCTTGGCAGGTTGAGGGGGAGAATGCTCATTCCTCTCTTGAATGAAATGTGGATGGCTTCCAAGATGCAACTTCTGATTTCAATGATTCCAATCCTCTCAACATTGATGAAAATGAAAACTTCTTTGAGTTCCCTTGTGATGATGATGTCAATCTCTCTGGTTCAGAAGTTCAGGGGGAGCATCATCCCATCATTCAAATCATTCAGGGGGAGCAAATCAATTCCACTGTTGATATTGGATCAACGGCTGCACAAGAACTCCCAAGGTTACATGTTTGGACAAAGGATCATCCTCCAAACCAAGTAATCGGAAACCCCAATGCTGGTGTACAGACTCGTTCTGCTACTAGTGTCCAAAATGAATGTCATTTCTCAGCATTTATATCCATGGTTGAACCCAAATCCATTAAGGACGCATTAGAGCATGCTGACTGGATTACAGCCATGCAAGAAGACCGAAATGAAGTTTGGACTCTCATACCTCCTCCTCAGAATCATCCCATTGTCAGTACAAGATGGGTATTTCGCAACAAACTAGATGATGCAGGGGTGATCATTAGAAATAAAGCAAGGCTGGTGGCAAAAGGATTTACACAGATCGAAGGGCTCGACTACGATGAGACCTTTGCTCCTGTTGCATGTCTTGAAGCCATCAGAATCTTTCTTGCTTATGTTGCTCATAAAGGCTTCAAAGTTTACCAAATGGATGTTAAGAGTGCTTTTCTTAACGGTGAACTTGACACTGAAGTATACCTTCAACAGCCCCCCGATTTTGTTAATCTCTCCTTTCCAAACTACTGTTACAAACTCCGGAAGGTTGTCTACGGACTGAAGCAGGCTCCTCGGGCATGGTACGAGACCCTAACTGATTTTCTCAAACGCTCCGGTTTCCAAAGAGGAATTCTAGATCCCACCTTATTCCGAAGATCAAATAGAAAGCATCTCATGCTGGTACAAATCTATATGGACGATATCATTTTTGGATCTACGGATTCATCTATGGTTGTTGACTTTGCTAAACTTATGATCAATCGATTCCAAATAAGCATGAATCGGGAGTTAAGCTTCTCTCTTGGCCTCCAAGTCAAACAGACTAACAGAGGAATCTCCGTTCACCAAGAGAAGTACATTTCGGAACTCCTCAAGAAATACTCAATGGACACATGTGCCTCAGCCAAGGTACCAATAGGATTCGGACACAAGATCTTTGCCGACCCTTCAGGTGTTTCAGTTGATGAAAAGAAGTACCACGGAATGATTGGATATCTGCTCTATCTCACAGCAAGTCGTCCGCATATCATGTTTTCTACATGCCTATGTGCCAGATTTCAAGTCAATCCAAAGATGTCTCATCTTTTGGCTGTGAAACAAGTCTTCCGATACCTTAAAGGTACCAAGAGTCTCGGAATCTGGTACCCAGCAAATGAGAGCTTCCTACTCCAAGCCTATTCAGATTCAAACTATGGTGGTCTTCAACTTGATAGAAAAAGCACTTCAGGTGGCTGTCAATTCTTAGGTGGTCGTTTGGTCAGTTGGTCATCCAAGAAACAGAACTGCATTGCACTCTCTACAACCGAAGCCGAATACATCGTTGCTGCCAGCTGTACATCTCAGGTTCTGTGGACGAAATCTCAACTCTTGGATTATGGTTACCACTTTCAACGCATTCCTATCTATTGTGACTCTCAAAGTGCCATTGCGATTTCCCACAATCCAATTCAGCACTCAATGACTAAGCACATTGACATAAGGTACCATTTCATAAAAAGATCATGTTCTAAATGGTAACATTGAACTCATTTTTGTTCCATCTGACGATGAGATTGCTGATGTCTTTACTAAGGCATTAGACGAAACCAAATTCAACGGTTTTCTGAACAAGATGGGTATGATGATACCAGATCCTCAATTCTTTCAAGAGACTTGTTCTCTTTGATAGATGTATTCGATAGAAAATCAGTTCCGATCTAAATTTTTCATCTCGAAACAACTTTCTCTCTAAATACATAGGATCATTTTACTTGTCTTTATTTCTGACCATCACTTGAGTTTTAAGTTGTATAGTTCTTCCTGATTGTTTTCTATTTAAAGTCCACATTGTCATAGTGCTCAAATTTTCATCTCGGAGTATACTTCACATTGGCATCCCGGAATTCCACTCTGGAAAAGGTATTGCATTCTGCACTTCGTAATTTCAAAATTTACTCCGGAAGATTTCTCAAATCTCACTCCGGAATGCTTTCCCAATCTTGTTCCAGAAACTCTTTCAAATTCACTCCGGAAATTCTTGAATTTCTATTCCGGAATCTTTGCTCCGGAATCTCAAACTTTTCAAAATCAAACAGAAATTCTGTTCCGAAATCACACTTCTTTTCCGAAATGACACTAAATTTTTGACTCCGGAATCAAAACTCTCTCTGGATCATTTCTCATTCCGGACCTCTTTTCAAAACTAGCATGTTCCGGAACACAATCTCTTATCCTCCGGATCATACTCTGTCCGGAACCGCTCATCCGGAATACCAAAGGATAATAAGGTGAAACGTTTTTTGTTTCAACGGTTACTTTTCTTGAAGATCCTATCCTATCTTCCTCGATTTTCGTGACACGATTGCACGCCCCCATAAAGTAGCCATTGAATCGTCGGTTATGGTTTTCCATTTTTAGCCACAAACATTCTCACCTTTCACCTCCCAGGTCAACTCAGCCCCCCTAAACCTCCTTCACATTTAATGCGACTTGTTTCTTGTTCGGATCCTCATCATTACATTACTAACCCGACCCACTTCCCTTACCTATAAATACCAATCTAAACCCCCCTTTTACCTCTTTACGCGCCCATTACCTCCTAAAACCTTGATTTCTCTCAGTGTTCTTCGTGTTCTTCAAGCATTCATCATTCCGCAACAATGGCTTCCCCTCCTTCACCACCAAAAACTACTCCAACCGCTTCCACTCCCAAGAAATCCATTTCCAAGAAGAAACGCTCAAAGGGTTCATCTTCATCAACCTCCCATGAACCGTTTCTAAGAGACATGACGCAATTGTTTTCCCTAAACCCTGAAGATTACGATGAATCGATTCTTGTTATGGTGGAGTTCATCACAAATCATACCATTTCCATCCCTCTCACTAAAATTCCTAAACCACCTCTTCCACTTCATCATCTCCACAGAGCATTCACCTGAATCAAGGAAAACGATGGTGTACTGGAGACGCAAATCATTGGAGATCGAATCGTTCCCATCTACAAATCCACTTTTCTCAAGGCAATCGGTGTTAAACCAAACCCCAAAGGTTTCATAGTTCAAGAACCCACCACTGAAGAGTTTCAGACCTTTCTGAATCACATTGTCTACAATCAAGATTATAGAGCTAAGGACTTCAAGAAATCAGCCGTCTCTGGACTATGGACAGTGCTGATGCACTTTATCATTCGAGGGCTATCGGGCAAGCACGGAGGAACCGATACACTTAGCAAGGATTGGCTCTATGTTGTCTACATCATTTACTCCGGACGTGACAACGCAGTTAATCTTCCAGAGGTCCTATGGCAAGATTTCTGCAAGTTTGCCATCAAGAGGAAGGATAACGAAATTTCGAGCCCAAGATTTTGGGCACTGACGATTCAACAAATCTTCAACGAGCTTTCCGAACCAATTCCGGTCTCTTCAATTCCTCCGGAGGTATGTGTTTCATTCAAAGTTGTCAAGGCCTATAGAATTCCGTACCAATCCTCTTTTGGTCCGGTCAGACGACTTCCAGACCACATGTTGGCCTTAATCCCTTCCGATTCCATTTATCTAAAACAACACTTAGAGACTTCGGTTGTGTTTGACCCAACACAACCTTCCCCAGTCTCAGTCGAGCCAACTTCGAAAGAGGCCAATCCTACCACGTCCGGACCTAAGGTTAAGAAATCTGCCAAACGAAAGGGTTCTCCCACCAAGCCAAAGCCTAAAAAGAGAACCAAAGTCAGCTCTTCCTCTCCAAAGGAAGATGCTCATGACATTCAGGCTGACTCTGGTCGTCCGAACACCCCTCCTGCCCACTCATATGAGGTACCCCTCAATGTTTCAACATCACCTGCACACACTCACGGGGAGTCTCAACATAATCCACCCTCACCTTCTCAAAAAGGTGATGTCGGTGTTGACCATAGTTCCTTGAAGCCCCCTGGAACACACCCACGAGTCTCATTTGATATCCCTATCATTTCTCACACTAGCACACACTCCGGAACCCCTGTTCCGGAAGCTAAGCATTCCGGAGCTGGAGCATTCCCTCCAACTCTGGATGCCCCAACTGGTCTGATACCCGGAAGGTGTACAGGACGACCAGGTGCTAACGATCCTCAATGGGAAGATTATGTTAACAGGGCTGTTCTGAGACGTCCGGATCTAACTAGAGCTCAAGTGGAGGCCACTCTCACTTCAATGTACAACAGAGCTCATCAAAGCAATCTTCCGTATGTTCCTCCTACAGATGATGATGCCTATCGGGAACTTGATTCGGAACAACCTCCCATCACCACTCACACCAACATATTCCGAACTGATTCTGATGAAGAAATCTCTAAAGAGTTTATGATCACTGATGAAGGCAATTCTGTTCCGGACCCCAACTTCATGTCATCCATCCGCTTTCAATCCAAGCCATCAACTTCCAAGTCTGCTTTTGACTTCAGATCATCTTCTTCAACCACTCCGGATGGTGAGCCCAGCTCCAAACTACCTGAAGATGATGCTATCACCAAACCTGGTCCATCCACACATACTACATCACGACAAGCTCCTCCGCAACACACAGCTTCAAACTCTGAATCTTTTGTTGGTGATCATATTGATCCTTTTGCTCTCCTCGACACTCAAACCAATGTGTCAGATACCATGAAGAAGGTCTCCTCCATCGAAACATCCGTAACAGAGCTCAACACAAAGATGGATCAAAAGGTTTCCGGACTGGATTCTAAATTCGATGCCATCCTTCAGTCTCTCTCACAACAGTCCGAACCTTCAGTTGCGGAACGAGAAGCCCAACTGGACCAACTAATTTCCCTCCGGCTCAAGCACTCCATCGAGGAAGTGGAAACCATGTATGATATTTTGGTTGATCACTATCTCAACACCATTACCTCCATGCTCAAAGTCCATGACGACTTGGTGTCTGCTACCAACGATCTGATTAAGCAGACCCACATTCGTCATGAGAAACAAATCCAAAGTCTGGAGAAGGAGATCAAGAAGAAGGATGAAATGAACCTAATCATTCAACAAGTCCTCATCAAGCTTCTTCGCTCCACTTGGAACATCGTTGATGTTCGGAATCGGAAGTTTGATGAGATGATAGCTATTCTTAGCCATTTGTTCGATCACCTTGCTGCTCAAGCCCCCACGTCCGAAGCCTACGATACCCTCACTCTTCAACTCAACACGGGCCTTCAGAAAGTCTTCTCCAAATTTGACGATCTCAAGGACACTTTAGTACTTGCACCGGTTCCGAGATCCACCGATGCAAGAGAGGGAGAAGGTCCAAGTCAACCGTGGATACCTGCCACGGAGTTCACACTCCGAGATGAAGACTTGAATTCCGATGATGAAGTCCAGGTTGTTTCCGGACTTCTAGGATTTTCCTCTGATGATGAAAAAGACAGTGACGAAGAAAAATATGTCACAAATGGAGTTCTAGGCCTTGAAGCTCCAAAGAAAATAGTTCCAAAGGTGCTGTCTGAGGAAGAGAATAGAATATGGTACGCAACCTCTTGGCCATCCTCTTTGCTAGATTCTCTTCAAAAAGTCATTCAAATGGCCAAAGCCAAATCTCTCCTCACAGCTGAAACCTTCCGAACCACTCCTTCCATGCTCCCACCAATTCCGGCTCCAAAAATTGCTCCAATAGACCAGGGCTCTCTACTCCGGATCCCTGATGACATTCCGGAAGATCCTCTTCTGAATCCCACTCCGGAATTTATGGTGGATGAGAACATGAAGCTTGTCATGGATGCTCTGAAAAGAGACAAAGGCAAAAGGCCAATGACTGCTGAACAACAAGCCTTCCACTCCGGACCTCCTCTCAAGTAAAAACAAGGATGGTCTCAGGAGGAAATCAACAAGGCGTTAGAGGACAGCATCCGGATCCAAGCTCTTAAGGATAATCATGATCCGATGCGTGGCATCTCTCCTCTCTGCCGTGAAGGCATTCTCCGGGATCATGAAATCATTCTGTGCTTCTACTACGATGTTCCCACCAACGATCTCGAACAGCTCGATCTTCCTCTCTCTCCTTACAGCAAGTACTAAATCAAATTTGCTCCTCTTCACCCAAATGATGATCCAGAAGTGATCCTTCGGACTGAAAGAGAAAGGCTTGAAACATTCTACTCTAAGAATTCTAAACCACTCAAGGAAGTATGGACTAGAAAAAGAATCACCAAAGTCCATGGATTTGCAAGAAAAATCCATGTGAAATTCGAACTCAATTGCCCATTATTTCGATTTCACGTCTTCCGGAACAAGCCCAACTACCAAACCATTACTTACGCTGACTTCCCTTCCATGAATCTGAACGACGTTCTGACTCTGGCTGCTCACTTTCGAGGAATGCAAGACAACGATATCGGCATGGGTTGTTTTCTTGCTGCTCTTAGCTTCCTCAAAGATTATGTCGCGGAATTTTGCAGATGTGACTATGAGCTGGCTCATCTCTACGAAACTGAAGACTACGTTGCAAAGATCACCTATGTTCTTCCGGAAGCTGAACTGCTTGAAGATGGTCCAATCGATGGCCCGGTTCTAGGGTTTGTCTACACAAACAGGAAGACAAACAAGGACTTTTTACGTATCCTTGACAAACACCTAGTCCCGACCAAAGCACTCCGGAAGTTCATCTCTCGTACGTCAAAGTCTAAAGCTCCGGAGCAGATCACAGCAAAGTTTGTAAGTCAACTGACTTGGTACATTGAAGTCAGAGAATGGTTGTCCCGGGCTTTCACCTTCATCAAGGAAGAAGCGGTGTAAATGGATGGATTGCTAAGTTCACTTAGGGGGAGATTGTAAGGTTTTGAGCATTCTAACACTTCCTAAGTGTACATGCAACCCTATCAAACCTTGGATCTATGTTTGTCTAAGATACATGCAAAATATTATTTTCCAAGGTTTATAACCTATCTAGCATGGCATGGGGTACTTTTAACCATAAAGGAACTAGATGAATTACATACCTTTTGTTGATTGTTGATTCCTTGGAGTTTGAGAGCCAAGCACCAATAATGTGAATGCCTCAAATGGAAATCACAAATCACCCAAACTTGGAAAATATATGAGAGAGTATTCTAACTCTTGGTTTTGGCCACCACACTTACACACACACTTAGTCACTTTTTCATGCAACATAAGCTTGTTTATATAGTGTACATGGTTAGGGTGAAACCCTAATAATCCATGTCTTTTCCTCTTCCAAGGATCCATGGGTAAAAGCTCCATGGATCATCCATGGACTTCCATATAAGCTTAGCCCATTCCAAATGAGTGTTAGCCCACACCATATAAATATAATAGCCCATGATTTAATTAGTCTTCCTTTTAATCACTAAATTAATTCATAATTAATTCAAGATTAAAACCAATTAAGTAACATGACTTTATATTAATATATTATAACTTATAATATATTAATAAATCGTAAGTATACAACTCTCATAAAATTATCCATAACAAGTTCGGGTGAAGTGCAACCCAAATGGACCATGCTGGGTCGGGTCAAGTATATACCAAATAAGTTATGGACTTAGACACCTTATCCAACAGACTCCCACTTGGATAAGTCTAATAACTGTATTTGCCTATATTACTTCAGGAACCAACCGGCAATCGTAGCTCTCGAAAACTCTTGTGAACTATGAAGCGCCATTTTAGATAAGTGATCATATAATCCTCTGCTCTCATGATATCAGCCGGACAAATACATGGAACAATGTCTTACTTATTGTCTAGCAGTTGTTTCTCGATTTCCGATTTGTTTGACAAAGAACTTAACTGAACACATCAATTTAGTTCTGACCGGGCCCGGTACATGGGTCAACACAAAATCATCGAGGGGCCCAGATATCGCTTCTATTTCTAGAAGGAACAGATAAACTTCGACTCATATGCTTGTTCTACTACTTATTGAATTGCACACAAAGGCACGTTTTATAACATCAAGTTACTGATGCGTTTACGTGCAATCAATGCACAACCAACTCATAGGTAACAACTCATATCTCTAGGTTTGAAGACCTATATGATATTATCGTCTCACGATCACTCGAGATAAATTCCATGAAGTGATACAAGTGAGCGTGGGTTTATTCCAATACTCATAACTTATGAGTACTCATGAATGTTGTAGCAACCATTGCTATGGCTAAACACCTTTAGTCATCTACAATCCCAATTCATGACAATCTTGATTCATACCTACTTCCGACGTATGACCGATTGTGGAGGTTTGAATAAATTAATTATTCTGGAAGTCAAAACATGCAAAACTGAAACAATAGTAAATAATTGACAATGATAGCAACACCTTACTCATGAATAAATCACAACTTTTATTCATCATCAAACATCGATTACATTTTACAAGTTTCAGAAAAATTATCTAATCTGTAAAACTAATATCGTCCCTCAGCCCGATGCGCCTCGCATGCTGCAAATGCTTAACCCTCGTCAGTCCCTTCGTAAGGGGATCCGCAGGGTTCTCATCTGACGATACCCTCTTTGCCACGAGGAGTCCCTCTTCTATCTTGTGTCTTATGAAGTGATATTTTCTGTCAATGTGTCGGGATCTGCCATGATCTCTTGGTTCCTTGGCTAAGGCAACCGCACTATTGCTGTCACAGAAAATCTCCATAGGCTCCTTAATAGCTGGTACAACTCCAAGGTCTCCGATGAAGTTCCTCAGCCATATCGCCTCCTTTGCCGCTTCACTCGCTGCTATGTACTCTGATTCACAAGTCGAATCAGCTACAGTCTCCTGTTTGGAACTCTTCCAAGTGATTGCCCCTCCATTTAAGGTAAAGACCCAGCCCGACTGAGAGCGGAAGTTATCCCTATCAGTCTGAAAGCTAGCATCACTATACCCTACTACTCTCAAGTCATCACTCCCACCAAGGGTAAGGATCCAATCCTTAGTCCTCCACAGATACTTGAGAATATTCTTTACCGCAGTCCAATGAGCCTTGCCAGGGTTCCCCTGATATCTGCTGACCATGCTCAAAGCGAAGGCCACATCAGGACGAGTACAAGTCATAGCATACATGATCGAACCAACAGCGGAAGCATAAGGTAATCGACTCATCTCAGCTATCTCATCTTCCGTACTCGGGCTCTGAGCCTTGCTCAGTTTGGTATTGCTTTGGATCGGTAATTCTCCATTCTTAGAATTCTGCATGTTGAACCTTTTCAACACCTTATCCAAGTAGATACTCTGACTATGTCCAATTAGTCTTTTACTCCTTTCTCTTAATATCCTTATCCCTAGGATATAGGTAGCTTCTCCAAGGTCCTTCATAGCAAAGCACTTCCCAAGCCAGGACTTAACCTCCTGCAAGGTTGGGATGTCATTTCCTATGAGTAGTATGTCATCCACATACAGTACCAAAAAACTAACTATACTCCCACTAGCTCTGACATACACGCAGGACTCATCTTCACTTCTTGAGAAACCAAACTCTTTGACCTTCTCATCGAAACAAAGATTCCAACTTCTAGATGCTTGTTTCAATCCATAAATGGATTTCTCAAGCTTGCACACTCTATTGGGGTACTCTGCACTGACAAAACCATCTGGCTGATTCATGTAAACATCCTCAGCCAACTTTCCGTTAAGGAAAGCGGTTTTGACATCCATTTGCCATATTTCATAATCATGAAATGCAGCAATGGCTAGCATAACCCTAATAGACTTAATCTTTGCTACTGGTGAAAAGGTTTCATCATAATCAATACCCTGAGTCTGAGTAAACCCCTTCGCAACCAGTCGAGCCTTATACGTGTGCACCTTCCCATCCATGTCGGTCTTCTTCTTGAAGATCCATTTGCACCCGACTGTCTTACGGCCTGGTACATTGTCAACCAAGTTCCAAACTTGATTGTCATACATGGACTGTATCTCGCTGTCCATAGCCTCCTTCCATTTAGCAGACTCTGGGCCTGCCATGGCTTCCTTAACACTGTTAGGTTCATCCAGATTTACCAGTGTACTGTCACTGATAAATGTATCACCTTCCGTAGTAATATGAAATCCATAATAAAACTCAGGTGTGTTCCTAACCCTTGTGGAACGCCTCGGAAGTATAGACTCGTCAGCTGGATCAACAGGAATTTCCTCCTCAAGTTGATTGCTAGTGTCTGAGGTTCCTTCACCAATTGAGTCTTGAATTTCTTCAAGGTCAATTTGCCTCCCACTGTCTCCTTGGCTTATAAATTCTCTCTCTCGAAAGACCCCTCTCCTAGCCACAAAGACCACATTCTCACTGGGTCTGTAGAAGAGGTAACCAAAGGATTTTTGTGGGTAGCCGATGAAAATACACCTTTCACTTCGAGGTTCGAGCTTGTCATGAGTCTCGCGCCTCACGAAAGCCTCGCAACCCCAAATCTTGATGTGGTCCAAATTGGGAACTTTCCCAGTCCACATTTCATGAGGTGTTTTGGCAACCTTCTTTGTAGGGACTAGATTAAGGATGTGGGCGGCAGTCTCTAAGGCATACCCCCAAAAAGAGATTGGTAGCGAAGCTCGACTCATCATAGAGCGAACCATGTCCAACAAAGTTCGATTGCGCCTCTCAGCTACACCATTCAGCTGTGGTGTCCTGGGAGGTGTCAATTGTGAGACAATCCCACACTGCTTAAGATAGTCGAGGAACTCAGTACTAAGATACTCACCACCTCGATCGGATCGAAGCATCTTAATGTTCCTGCCCAATTGATTTTCTACTTCCTGTTTAAACTCTTTAAACCTTTCAAAAGTTTCTGACTTATGTTTGATTAAGTAGACATAACCATATCTACTAAAATCATCAATAAAAGTCACATAATAGCGATTAGCGTCCCTTGTGGCGGTTTTGAATGGTCCACATACATCAGTATGTATAAGGTCCAACAAACCCTCACCCCTTGCACAAGTACCAGTGAAGGGTGATTTTGTCATTTTTCCAAGTAGACAAGACTCACAACTATCATCCGACTTGAGGTCGAACGACTCCAAGACTCCATCCTTTTGGAGCTGGCCTATGCGTTTCTTGCTTACATGTCCAAGACGACAATGCCACAAAGATGCTTTATCCAAGCTAGTAGAAGAATCAATACACAATACATTATTCCCTAAATTATCTACAACCGATACAGCTTCATACACACCATTACAAGGTAATGCTTTAAAATAAAGAATATTATTTAAGAAAGCATTAATACTACCAACTTCATTATCAAAAGAAAAGGTAAAACCTTGTTTGTACAAAGCATGAAAGGAAATAATATTCCTCGCCATTTCAGACGAGTACACACATTTATTCAAATCTAACTTTAACCCACTATCTAGCAACAAAGTATAAACTCCAATCTTGGTAACAGGTGCAACCTTCTTGTTCCCCATGATTAAGTTTATCTTTCCGTGCTCCACATCCTCACTTCTTCTTAGGCCCTGCAAGTCACAACAGATGTGAATACCACAACCTGTATCAAGAACCCAAGAATTAGAATATGGTGAGTTATTAGACAATATAGTGTAAATACCTGCATGGGATGGTTTCACTTTCCCATCCTTGACATCTTGCAAGTACTTTGGGCAGTTTCGCTTCCAGTGCCCCTTATTTTGACAGTAGAAGCATTCAGCATCCTTAGGGATGGCAGAAGGAGTGATAGAACCACCTTTGGTTCCAGATGAGGAGCCTTCAAGGGACTTTCCCTTGGTACCCTTCGAAGGGTGCTTCCTATTTTTCCCTTTGCCTTGCCCGATAGCCAAAACAGGGGTAGTAGTAGGAGTAGGAGTAGCAACCGACTTACTCTTAAGACCACTTTCGGCAGTCTTCAGAAGTCCTTGAAGCTTACTGAGTGTGACTTCCTCCTTGTTCATGTGGTATGTCATACGAAATTGATCATAACACGATGGCAAGGAGTGCAAAATGATATCAATTGCCAACTCCTCAGGGAAGTTCACATTCAGTTTCATTAGACGGTCCACATACCTTTGCATTTTCTGCATGTGGCTCGTGATTGGTTCGCTATCCTTCATACGGGTAGTGATCATGGAGGAGATTATTTCATACCGCTCTTGACGAGCACTCTGATGGTACCTTTCCATCAGATCCTGATGCATCTCAAAAGGGTAATAGTCCTCATAGGACTTTTGGAGTTCAGTTGTCATGGTGGCCATCATGATGCATGCCACCTTGGTGGCATCTCTTTCATGTGCCTGATACTCAGCGACCTCCTTAGGAGTAGCAGTGGACTCATCAAGCTCCTTTAGCTCCTTATCGAGGACATATTCCTTGTCCTCGTAACGAGTAACCATCCTGATGTTCCGGATCCAATCCATAAAGTTGGAACCATCAAAGATGACCCTCCCACAAAGGTTCATGAGGGAAAAGGAGCCAGTAGGGTTAGAGCCCGAAGCTTTGTTGTCGGAAGACATCTGAAAAGAAGAAAACAAGTTTAGATTAGATATATCGAATCCTTAATAATACACCCAAATGTAATATTAAAGCTAGGATCCAACACAATATATTATAACTTAGAAGAGGGATGCCGTAATCTAAGCTATAATATATTTGAAGGTAGGTGAATGACGATTCACCAATTTCCACCATGAAAACGAAATGAATTATTAGGTTTAATTGGTTTTGAAATTCCTAGATTCCTTTGAGATTCATTGAACTTTTCAATGGCATGTTTCAATCTCGATTGTGCCCTTCAAGTTTTGTGACTGGGATGCCGAGGATCACAAAACAAGGTGTGAATAACCATGCAAATTCACTTGGTACCCTTAATATTATCACCTAATCAATGTGCCGGTTAACCACACACGCTCCACCGATCTATGATAAACATTAAGTCACCCTTCGTGATCCTTACTAGTCCAAGTTAGTGTGCCAGTTAACCACACACGCTCCACCAACGACTTGGTAAGGTACAAAGTGTGAATTTCATGGGTTAGCACCATATTCACATTTTCCTAAAGTAACTAAGATTGGGAATTTATATAAGGTTTAGTTACTTTATAATATTCATCATACTTTTAATGAGAATTTATAAGTCCTTGTCCTACCCGTTCGGCTAACGACCCTCCACCAGTCAAGCAAGCGGTGGGTGAGAGTGGACACCCATTAAGTTGCCATTTTATAGGCAACAACCTTATACCCACCTTATAGACTGGCTTCGTGAATGAGGCGTACTAGCGGTAAGACGACTTACTCTTATACATATATATAATAATTAACCATTAATGTTATAAATAGTATAAGGGTTGAATTTTAACTTTTAAAACTCTAAGGGTTTGGAATTAAAGTATATTAAAGTGTGTGTAACTTTACAAATTCCAAAACTTGAGGACAAGTTTTGAAACTATTCAAAACTTTTCATTTCATAAAAGGTTCATAAAAATGAAGACTCTTCATTTCCATGTAACTTATGTGTTTTAAGTGTGTGTTTAAAAGAAGTGACCTTTGGATATCCATAACTTGAGGACAAATTATGGACTCCATTAAAACACATAAATGATCAAGAATTAATCCTAAAAAATTCAGCAAATAATTCATATCATCTTCTAAATTCATAAGAACATGAACATGATCATCAAAGTTTCAAGAATTATATGAACACATACAAAGCATGAAATTTTGATATAAGCTATTGTAAATGGATTAGAACAACCATTACACCAACTAAAACAAGTTTTAAAACACCAAAACAGTTTAGGGTAATGTTTCTAGTCCATTTCCAGCAGCAAAAGTCGAAAATCTGCATTCTGAGGCTCCTACTCGCCGAGTGCACGAACCTACTCGCCGAGTAGGATGAGTTTACACATGAACTCGGCGAGTCCCCCCATGGACTCGGCGAGTTCATCAGGCAGACAGCAAAAAATTCGACTTTTTTCACTATTTTTCATCAAGTATCAAACAAACAAGCCTAGGCTCTGATACCACTGTAAGGTTTTGAGCATTCTAACACTTCCTAAGTGTACATGCAACCCTATTAAACCTTGGATCTATGTTTGTCTAAGATACATGCAAAATATTATTTTCCAAGGTTTATAACCTATCTAGCATGGCATGGGGTACTTTTAACCATAAAGGAACTAGATGAATTACATACCTTTTGTTGATTGTTGATTCCTTGGAGTTTGAGAGCCAAGCACCAATAATGTGAATGCCTCAAATGGAAATCACAAATCACCCAAACTTGGAAAATATATGAGAGAGTATTCTAACTCTTGGTTTTGGCCACCACACTTACACACACACTTAGTCACTTTTTCATGCAACATAAGCTTGTTTATATAGTGTACATGGTTAGGGTGAAACCCTAATAACCCATGTCTTTTCCTCTTCCAAGGATCCATGGGTAAAAGCTCCATGGATCATCCATGGACTTCCATATAAGCTTAGCCCATTCCAAATGAGTGTTAGCCCACACCATATAAATATAATAGCCCATGATTTAATTAGTCTTCCTTTTAATCACTAAATTAATTCATAATTAATTCAAGATTAAAACCAATTAAGTAACATGACTTTATATTAATATATTATAACTTATAATATATTAATAAATCGTAAGTATACAACTCTCATAAAATTATCCATAACAAGTTCGGGTGAAGTGCAACCCAAATGGACCATACCGGGTCGGGTCAAGTATATACCAAATAAGTTATGGACTTAGACACCTTATCCAACAGAGATTGTTGGAACCTGAAAGTGAACCTCTAGCAATCCTAAGTCCAAGTTCCGAAGTACTTGTGTTCCGGAGTAGATGTTCCGGAGTCAATAGTGAAGAGTGGTCTGGAATCTGTCCGGACCAAATGAGAAGAAGATACGAAGATGAATACATTCCGGAATGACTCTCATGTCCGGAATGGATGCTGATCCGGAGTTACACTATTTTGTCTTTATGCATTTATTTAGTTTGTCTTTGTATTGATGTGACATTTCATAGGACTTAGTCTTTTGTTGTATTTAGACAATCAGAATGTCAGAATCATTTCTATTGTCCAGTCCTATGCAAGTATTCTAGTTAATTCGATGTAACCTTCACTCCTATTTATAGGAGCATTCAATACAAGTCAACTACGGATCTTTCACTCAACTTTTGGCACTTTACTAAGTTATTTCAAACATTCTTCTTGTTCTTCATTTATTAGCTTTACCTTGATCATTTATTCTCATTCATCATTTATGTCTCGATCATTTGTTGAATACATCAACTTAGACTTGACTGGTCTTTCCAGACTTGACTAGAACATTTATTAGCAAGCAGACATTGATCTTAAGCATTCACTCAAGGTTTGAGTTCTCAAACCTTGTCCCTGCGCATCATATCGATCTTGTTCTCACACATGCATAGTAGACAATTGGTACTCATGAACGTATCGACCTAACATAAAGTTGTGAACACTAGAAAGAACGGATGACATGTCAAAATCCATGGCAGAAGAAGAAGTGGAAAAGACATGAAGTACGAAAAATAGAGGAATAGAAGATTCCAAAAATCTTATTATCTGTTATATAAAGATAAGGACCGATTAAGCATTAATTAGGAAATCAAATCAACTAAATTAATGTGACTAATAGGCGGTTGGATGCATTTGATGACGCCTGTGTCTAAGCCACGTGCGACGGTTCATTTACCAAGAGTTCTCGTAGTCTAAACGGCAAAATTTGGCGCCATTATTCACCATTCAGACTAGGGGACTTAATGGTGTACCCAGGTGGGCCAGATATCTAAATACAGAGTCGGGAACCTCCTAACATAACAACAAGAAGTAACCGCCATTATGCAGAAGAAAACCATGGGTCAATAACAATACACACCGGGCAAAGATCTTAGGGCAAGCATATCCCAGGAAATACGCAACATACATATATCTATAATAAACAAATAAAAGTGGTACAAGGCAAATAGTTGTCCTTAGCTGGACTATGCAAGAAGCCGGGTAAGAGCCCAAACCGATACATATTCGAATGCCTATAAAATACGAGTGTCACTAAAGAAAAGAGGTAGAACTTTCTCATCACAAGCAATTTAAGAAATACTTCAAACCGACATCTAACTGACATCTAACTTTAGCATAGGAGAGCAATATCGGGATCCATCCCTCGATATCTCTTTCTAACCTAGCATTTGTCTATTTTTTGCAGTGTACCTTCCTATTTGTGCATTAGAAGAAGGGACCATCAAATTCCTATCAGACATCCAGGAGGCTACGTAGCAACAAACTCATTCATTGAAATTGTATCCATCGAATGTTATATACTCTTGTAGATCAACAGGAGAAAGATGATGCATGGTAATCAGATCGGATTCTGTTTTCATCTACAAATTTTTAACAAAATTCATTTAGTATTTTCAATATTTAAATCTTTAATAATTAATACCCTTATAGTTTTCTAAAACATTAATTATCAAAGTCTAGGATCCAAGTTGCAAACAAATAAATGATTAGGTATCCTTTTTCCCATTCATCGATTTCAACAAGGTAGATATCAATTATCAATTATATACTAATATATAATTTATAACTTTATGGTATCACTAATAACAAAATTTAATATATATGTTTGATCCCATGCATGCCTCGGATCTCTATTACTTAGGTGACTTTTTTCACAACAAATTTCTGATCAAATAATCCAGTTTGAGGAACATGTGTAATTAGCCTATAACTTGGTTATAGAAATCGCGAAAACACATTGACCATCAAAAGATAACACTAGCGGTTAGGTATCATTTATCTCAGTAGCGCACACATACAAGTGATGTGCGAGTGCTATTCAGATTGGGCTGCATAGATTTGAGTTGAATAAGGGGTCTTTTAATGGTTTTATAATTCTAGTTTAAAAAACATTTGATATCATGGTTATTGCATGCATCTAATAAGTCATGGTATACTTTGAATTAAAATCACATTTTATCAATGTTCGTTTATAAAATCCAATTTTATATAATTGATGCAGTTAAATTTTAAAATTAATATATAGTATTAAGATTTGACGTTTGAGCGCTAAAGAACATTTATAAACATTTTAATAAAATTTCCTTTTATAAAATAAGGTTTGGCGTTTGATAAGTCTCTAAAATCTCAATTTTAAACTTATATATTTTTTAATCACGAAATATACCATTAACTAGTTTTAAACGATAAAACTCATTTTATGTTAATTTGAAAATCATTTTATCATCTTATGTTATAAGATAAATTTCATTAAAATCAAACTCCTTGTGATCATTTTTATGTTTAAAATAATTATCTACCATTTTTAAATCTAATTTTACAAGCATGCATAATACATTAACATATAACAAAAATCACAAAACATTAAAACATATATGCATAAATCAAACACATATAGTGACAATACATTAACATATAACAAGCATCACAAAGCATTAAAATATATATGCATAAATCAAACACATATAGTGACGTTTTTGTGAGCCATCACAAAAATGCCAAGTCCATTCCTAAGGGACATAAAGGGACCAAATTTTCAATTTGTTTCACTTTTTTCCTCTCACTTGCTTTGACAACTCCAAGTAACAAAACTTCACAATTTTATGAAAGTTATAAAAACTTTATAAAATCATGGGGTGAAACTTGAACTTCCAAAATGGTCTTCATCTTCATCTTGTTATATTTTTATAAAAATAAACTATTTCTAAAACTAATCTATTACATACAAAAATAAACAAAATGAAAACTATCCATTTAGTTATTGCATATACCATATGAATAAATAAATATTATAACAATTTTAACAAATCAACACATACAACAACACAACAGGTTCATGGCTATTATATATATATATATATATATATATATATATATATATATATATATATATATATATATATATATATATATATATATATATATATATATATATATATATATATAACAACACTTTGTTTTTCTAAGACAACTTTTATGACCAACAAGATACATGTAAACTTCTAGTCATAAAAATAACAATTATAAACATTTAAAGTTGGCATAGAAAATATGTATGAACTTTCTTACAAAAATAAAATCATCCATGTTTTTCAAAAACAAAGATTATACAAAATAATCTGATAATCCAACCAAGCTTGAAAAAAATGCTTCGATACCAATTGTTGGGTTTTATACAAAAATCGGTTTCTAAAAACACTAGAAAAGGCAACGGGAGCTTTAAAATTGTGAATAAACTTAAAACAATTTTAAACAACCAATGATCATTTTTCAAAGCATGGAAAGATTAATAAAACCATAGGAAGAAAAGAATACAACCATTGAAGACTTTGGTTCCTCTTGGGAAGTTGGAAGTTGATGAAGAATATAGATGTAGAGCTCCAACTTAGTTAGAAACACCAACAATTCTTCAACTTTATTTGGATGCTAGTCCTTATTATATATTTTAGTTGTTCTTAAGCCTTAAAGACATATACCAAATAAGTCTTAAGGAGAAGCAACTAAAAGCCACTCAAACTCTACACAACAATTTGCAAGAAATGATAGGGTACAAGCCTTAGAAACCCACGACTTTTATGAGAGAAAAGAGGAGAAGAAGTGTAAGAAAAAACTAGCTAGTGCTTTTTGGAATCTCTCTTCTTTATATACTACCACAAATGTACTAAAGCACCATACCTTCAACAAGTCAAAGCATGGCCCTTTTATGACAAATATGGGATGTAAGAAGCAAGACCACAAGCAAGACTTAACCTATTAAATAGGTCTATGGTTTTGACAAGCAATACATGGGTCAAGAGTGTCTTTCACTCAAACTTTTAACTAACTATTTACACATGCTAACTAGATGGTTACTAAAAGTACCCAAATAAATATACATGATATATATATATATATATATATATATATATATATATATATATATATATATATATATATATATATATATATATATATATATATATTCATACCTTATGAATATAACTAGTTAATATTCTCTTTTAATATTATTTCCTAGAAACAATAATTTTCTTTATGTTGGTAAAATATTATTTTCATAAAATAATAATTCTCCAATTTAAATACAAGAAACATAAATATTTATCAAGGATCACATTCTTATAAATAATAAATTAACATCAAATTGTTGTTAGTGTGACCCTTTAGTTTCATATATTATCTAGCAAATATCATCCTATAATTATTCTTGAGCATAAAGATCTTTCATTATTTCCATCTTGGGAGTTATTTTTGTACCTTGATGTCTTGGAATCATGTCTTCCATCTTAGGAGCTACTACCACGAGTTAGTTTGTAAGCTTCGATAAATTTCCTATTTATGTTGCTTGCAATTGTGTTTGGACATAAAAGTTGATTTAAATAATATTTATGATTTATTTGGAAATCTTGATGAGTCTAAAACTCATGTATTTCACGAGACGTTATGTCTTACATATTCATTGTTTAAATTGTCATGTATCATGGATCAGGAGTTAAAGACTACAAAGATAAAGATTTAGTGGATGAGTTTTGGAGAATTAGATTTTGTAATGACCATTCTCTTAATTATGGTTGTGATGTTATTTTGTAACATTCAAGAACTTGTAAATTCTGATAATATTTTCAGGTTTTTGTTAAACCATATTTTGATGCATAACTCTATGTCATGAATTTTATAACAACCATAGTACATGAATGTTCCATAAAGAATGGGGAGTTATATAACTTGTTTTTGTCCACTTTTAGGTAATAAACTTTCAACAATGGTCTCATTTTAGTCCTTTTAACCGATTAAATCCCTTAACCGACATTTTTTTAATGATTTGTACGAAAACTTAATTCAAGTTTTTGAACCTCATACTTCTTAAAGGTGAAGACAACATACCGAATTTGATTTCCCTCCAAGATCGATTAAATATGTTCTTATAAGGGACTAAAATGTCAAGTCATATTTATAAAACGCATCTCATCTTAATTTTAAAAAAGTTTTAATCCAAGTCATAAAAATTCTCATGTAAGCATGTTAAGGGCTACAATCGGTTAAATGAGATATAATAAGATGATTTTGAAAATGCATTATCTAAACGGGGACAAAAATAAGTTGGGTGACTAAAAGTGGACAAATGGAATAGTTAGTTGGTCATTTATAACATTAATTTTCCTAGAGTTTAACTAGTATCACCTATGATATTATGTCAAATGGACTAAAAGACTGTTTGTGAAAATTTCATTACTTAAAAATGGACAAAAATAAATTCAATGACTAAAAGTGGATAAATAAAATAGTTAGTAGGCCACTTTCATTATTTCCTCCATAAGAAATAGATATGTGATTATATTTTAAATAGAATTTTATTTATATCCTTCTAAACTTTCATAATTATGTATATATCTTTGTAAAACTTCAAATTACATGTATATCCTTATAAAAACTATAAGGTCCTATATATACCAAAATACTTAATTTAATAATAATTAATCTATTTAAAAATTAAAAAACACTATTTTCAAATTGATTTTTTATTATTTAAAAAACTAATTAACTTGTAACATTGCAATATTACCTTTCTTCCAAAAATCCCAAACATATAGATAGAAATTTGGATATATAGCCAATCGATAAAAAAAGTTTGGGTCAATATCTCCTTCATGAACCCGTCCAATAATATTGACCGGTTGAATAAAGTTTTGGTCCCAAATTCAAAATCTTTGTTTTGAACGGTAGTAGAATTAAAAACAAACTAGCAAGAAGCTAGACCAAAATACAAAAAGTTCAAGCCATTTTGGGATAAATAAACCAACAATCCCAAGAAAAATTAGTTTTCCTACATCTATTAGAAATCCAGAAATAGGAAAAATAACATATATTATCAAAAATCTCATCTTTTCTAGGCTTGACCGCTCCAAATAGGAGTTTATTTCGAAAACTCCATAAAACCCAAAACGTGGTAGCTATAACTGCTTTAAATCTCGTCTTGTTTTTTCTTGTCAAAAGATAAAGAATCAGCCCAATTGAGAATGAAAGAAACCGAAAAATCACATGGAAAAATCACATTCCACCATAGAGCAATCTTTCTCCAAATCGGCATTAGAAGACAACAAGAAGCAAATAAAGTGCTCAGTGGATTCACCAACTTGAGAACAGATAGGACACAACAAAGAATGAAGATCCATTCCTTTATCTCTAAGGTTTAACCGGGTAGGGATTCTGTCCCTCTCAATTCTCCAAATAAGAATATTAACCTTTATGGGGATAAGATTATTCCATCTAGTGACGATATTAGAACCGGTCAACAAGAAGGAATCAATAAGTTTTCTAGAAGAAGAAACCGAGAAAACTCCATTCACATCTAGATCCCACACAATACGATCAGGGGCCTCCGAAAACACATAATTTTGCAACATAGAACATAACTCAATCCATTGAGTATTAGGGACTCCCGGTCTAGGCAATCTACCAAACGCATCCAATAACTTATCCGAGGAATTTCGATCAGCAATCAACGCTCCTGGAGAAGGATCAAGCACGAAAATTCTGGGAAATTGATCCTTAAGAGACCCCGTTCCAATCCAAGTATCAAGCCAAAATCAAGTTTTTAACCTGTTACCCACCTGGTTACGACAATAACCTTCTAAATTAAGACCTTTTTCTTTCAAACGGGAAAAACATCTAGCCATGTTCAGCCAAGGACTCAAACCACCGGCAAGAAAATAGCCTCCAGAACCTCCTGTGACCGAACCATGAAGAATATTCACCACCCTTTCCCACAACGAGTTTGGGTATTGTAAATATCTCCACCTCCAGCGAAAAAGTAAAGCCCGATTAAAAGCAATCAAACTATTAATTCCAAGACCACCTGAATCCTTAGAATTAAGAACATGATTCCAAGCTACCCAATGTATTTTTCTTTCACCAATATTTGAACCCCAAAAGAATCTAGCACAAAGTGCTTCAAGAAGTTTAATAACTGTATCTGGGACCTTGAATATAGATATAAGGTAAATAACAATACTACCCATAACACCTTTAATCAAAGTCAGACAACCACCAATAGAAAGAAGCTTAGCCTTCCAAGTAGAAAGTTTGTTGACAAATCTGTCAATCAAAGGTTTCCAAGAAGCAACTCTATTCATGTTATCACCCACAGTACCCCCAAGATACAAAAAAGGAAGTCGGATAGCACTACAACCCAACATATCAGCAATGCCTCGAACATGCTTAAAATCCACTCCAACCCCGATTAACTTACTTTTAGATAAGTTCATTTTCAAGCCGGAAGCCATGTGAAAAACTTTAAGCATATGTAAAAAATTTCTAGCGTTTTCAACCTCCCAATCACATAAAATAATTGCATCATCAGCATATAAGAGATGTGAAATTTCTAAGCCAAAATTTCCAATAAGAACACCTTTAAACACCCGGGATCTGCTAGCTTCTAACAAACCAATATGAAAACCTTCCATAGCCAAAACAAATAAGAAATGAGATAAAGGATCTCCTTGACGAAGACCTTTTGAACCTCAAATTCATCTGTGGGAGCCCCATTAACAATAACTGAAGCTCTAGAAGTGGTCAAAGTTGCTCTATTCCAATTGCACCAAACATCACTAAACCCCATCATAGCATTACTTGGAAAAGAAAATCCCAGGAGAGAGAGTCATATGCTTTTTCAAAATCCACCTTAAACACCATAAGCTTCTTTTTACACCCCTTAAAATGAGCAATGATCTCACTCAGCATCAGAGGGCCATCAAGAATCTGTCGGCCCTTAATAAAAGTTGATTGCTCCGAACCAACAACTGAATCAATAACCAAAGCCAGACGATTCGCTAACAATTTACCAATGATTTTATATTGACAACCTATAAGACTTATAGGTCTAAAATCAGTAATAAACTTAAGATCATTAACTTTTGGGATTAAAGTAATAAAAGAAGAATTGCAGCCTTTAGGAATCCACCTATTTTTCTAGAAAGCACCACACATCATCTTTAATAATATCCCAATATTTTTTTAAAAACTCGAAAGTGAATCCGTCGGGACCGGGCGCCTTATCACTCCCATAATTCCAAACAACTCTCTTAATTTCCTCAGCAGAGAAAGGCGAGTCAAGAAAATCAATCTGATCCAATGACAACTTCAAAAAACTATCAGAAATAATGGAAGCACGAACACCAGGAATAGTAGAAAATCTAGATTTAAAATGAGTAAAAAACTCATTTTTAACCACAATAGGATCCGAAACCCAAAATCCATCTTTCATAATTCCTTTTATGGCATTCTGTCTTCTCCTACGATTCACCGATGCATGAAAACATTTAGAATTTTCATCCCCCTCTACCCCCCACTTGATTTTAGCTTTTTGAGCTAACTCAAGATTATTCACATGTTCAAGGTCCCTAATTTGTTTTAATAAGGCGATGCGATTTTTCAAATCCTCCTATGAAGTCGTGCCCTCATCAATTTGTTTTTGAATATTATCAATCTCCAAACTCAATTGTTTCTTACTAGCATCATTTGACTGTCTCCGGATTGAATTCCATTGTTTTAAGTTATTTTTAAGAAATTGAAGTTTCTTCTTAAAAATAACCATTTCATTAGTCTGACCCACCACTGGAATATCCCAAGAATCTTTAACAACCTTGTCAATACCATCAATCTCCAACCACGAATGAAAAAAACGAAAGGGAGAAGGACCATAATCCACAAATTGATCAAAAAGAATAATAGGATTATGATCAGGTAAACCCTTCTCAAGAACCAAAGCCGAAGTAGAGGGAAACTCATCAAAAAAAACTTTCAGAAACAAGAAAGCGATCCAGTTTGCTCATTTTAGTTCCCCACCTATTAGAGCAAGTGAAAGACGGACCACCAAGCACCACATCAATCAAAGCAGTATCAAAAATAAACTGATTAAACTCCCTAGCCTCAGAGGCATTAAACACCGTACCAAACCTTTATGTCTCATCACGGACCGCATTAAAATCACCCATTAAAATTATCACAGCATTAGATTTTAAAATCAATTGTAATAATGAATACCACACCAATTTCTTCTTATCCACAGCCTGGGGAAAATAAACAACAACGATCATGATCTTAATGCATTTCGGACTCCAAATCCCCTCAACAAACACGTAATTCTCATGGACTAGAGACTTATGTTTGATGAAAACACCCGAATCCCAAACAAGAAGTATACCACCTGAAGCACCTCTAGCATTCAAAACAACATAATCAAAATGGTTATTTCCCCACACCGAACGAACCAAATGAAGATCCACAGACGAAGATTTTGTCTCTTGAATGGCCACAAAATTAACACGATATTTATTTCCCAGTTTTCGTATCCAAGAAATTTTATCCACATTACCTACACCTTGCATATTAACATAAATACAATTCATTTAAAAACTTGATTAACACATGACCTATTAATTACCTCCTCTTTATCTTGCACACAATCTTGCATAGAATAACCCATAGCATGACCCATTTGAATAAGAACATCAAGACCCTCCACAACCAAAGGCTGCTTACTACCCTGATGAACACTATTTGATCGGAGAGAACAACAAGAACCGCCACCACCTCGAGAATGCTGGACATAACGCTCATCAAAAGCACCTGGTTCAGACCATCCAGACGGATGAGTTGGAGAAGATTCATACTTAATTGAAGGAATTCTAGCAGATAAATGTTCACTTTCCTCAGTTTGAAAATTCATAACCTTACTGACATCACCCCTTTTATGATTAGAAACCGGATCATATTTATCTTGCTTTGACAACACCTTATGATGTTGAGGCAGATCCAAAACCGAATTACCACCATTTTTAACTAATTTCTTTTTAATCATTTTGTTCCTACGTGAATCCTCCATTATCAGATCACGCAACTGAAAGGGATCAGAGTCTTGTTCCTTAAGACCATCATTGCCTATATCTTTAGATGAGGTAATACTAATATAATCATCCTCTTCAAAATTCAAATTTGGGCCTTCAAAACGATTGTCATCCTCCTCATTAACAGAAACAGACTCGTTAAAAGATGGAGACCATCCTATGACTTCTTTGACTCACACAGTAAAAATAGAATCATCCACCATAATTGGAATCTCTTCTGAAATAATTCCCATATTCTGAGTCTCCACACAAATCCTCATACTAGACAAATTAAGTCCCAACGTTTCATCCATATGACGAATGATACCCCACTTTGATGCTACTTTTGAAAATTTCGACTTAGACCATGCACGAAGAGGCATGCCTTCAATGTCAAGCCAAACTAATCGTTCCTTAGGAACAAAATTACGAGACCAATCAAGAAGCTGATGAAACCAACCACAGACCACTTCATTGCTGCGAAAATTATAACAGGTTTGTTGTGAAGGAAATTCCAGCATTAACCACATACCTCCCACAAATTTACAGTCAACACCAGGGAAACCTTGAGCTTTACACATATTCTTCAAGACAAGCAACATGGAAAATTCTTTAAGTTTTCCTAGAACCACCTTATTCGAAAATTTATGATCAAGAATAAAATCACCAAATTTTAATTGCATGACCTCATCAGAAACTTTGGTGACCTCATCAGAAACTTTGGTAACCACAGACTTAACCTTGGGCACGACAACACTAGCATAAGTTGTATGATTATTTCCTTTATTTGCTTGTTGATTAAACTAAGAGCAAGAAGAATCCTTAAAAGATGGCCGAGAATAATAAGATCGTGGGTGAATTACTGAAGAAGCAAACAACTTATAAGAGTCCAACCAAATGTCACAGATATTACGGGTGAGAGCATCCACATCTTTAACCCTAATGAACCTGATAAACCAAAACGTTTCCCAAGTTTCGAGAGTTTCTTGGAGATAAAAACATCCACCACTATTCCATATTTTTCACATTTCTTCTTAAGATCCATGCTATCAACATTGGTCGGAAAGTTAGTAACATAAATGGAAGTTGAGATATTACTTACTGATCGCATGTATTCATTGTGCTTATTATTTCTGTCATCGTCCCTAATACGATCAAAAACCGAAGCCTTCTTATTCCTAGACACCTTCTGCCAGTCTGAAATCGCCATGATGAGAAGATCACCGGCGTTTGATCCCGCGGAGACCCAAAATTTGTCGCCGCTTTTCCTATTAACTGCAAAATATAATTATGCTTGCTTTTCCCCAAATTCAAAATCTTACATGGAACTGCTATCAAGTCAAACATATTCATCAACCAGAATCCACTATCGACATTGATAGCTACTTCCAAGATGTTGATCGATAACATAGTTAGGGTCGATTGAACTCACATGTTTGAAGCTGCAAATCCCAATTGCGTAACCATCAGTTATATATTTATTTCATAACAAAATTGTTTAGAGGAGAATAATTACAAGTCTTCCAAATCGATTGTAGGAGATTAACTATATTATTTAGCATTCGATTATAAATATGCACACAACTTTTGCTAATTGATCATGTAAAATATATAATGCAATGAATTATATCGTGAATCATTATAACCTGAATAAAAAGATCGGCTATGGACAAGATTACATTTAAAGATAATTTAATAATCATTCACGATAAATGATACATTTAAAAATAAAGAAGACATTCAAAGATAAAGGAGACGTGTTATCACTATCACTCAGCAAACATATATACAAAAATTTATTTTTATGTAGAAAAAGCAAACATTATGTAATCATCAATTTGTTGGATAATTTATTTTTATGTAGAAAAACAAACATTATGTAATCATCAATTTGCTGGATAATTTATTTTTATGTAGAAAAACAAACATTATGTAATCATCAATTTGTAGGATATTTTATTTTTATGTAGAAAAACAAAGATTATGTAATCATCAATTTGTTGAACAAGTGGATCATACATATTTCATTGCTTTCATTTTTGTAAATCATTTTTGTAGATATGGACAATTGGTTAGGTTTACTACTCGGAGCTAAATGATATATATATATATATATATATATATATATATATATATATATATATATATATATATATATATATATATATATATATATATATATATATATATATATATATATATATAGGGTTTCGTTCATGTGAAACGGCTTAATTTTGTGAGACCGTAAAACCATTTTTTTTCTAGTAAAATATTCTAATATTTCAGTGTTTATAAAAATTAAATATGTGTAATATTCTAATATTCTAAAACAATAATTTTAATATATTTTACATTGAAATATTTTCTAAAACATATAATGTTACAATATATTGCATATTCCATTTTTACAAACAATAGAATATTATAATATTTTACTAAAAAAAATTGGTCTCACGGTCTCACAAAATTATATATGTCTCAAATGAACTCTCTCTCTCTCTCTCTTTATATATATATATATATATATATATATATATATATATAGATCCGGTAAGAAATTTTTTTTGGTAGGAAGGTAAGAAGTTTTTTTTCTACATATTTTTTTGATGAACAAAATAAATGAATCACTAGATGATTCATTTGTAAGATGATTCACAAGAAAAAATTCCCAAAAAACATCATTATGATTTATTTTTAAGTAAATTAAGAAAAAATTCACTTTTATGACAATTTTAATGAATAACAACAAAATCATTGTATAAATGAATCATCAAGATGTTTTTTTAGGAATTTTTTCTTGTGAATCATCTTACAATTGAATCATCTAATGATTCATTTTGTTTGTTCGCGAAAAAAATATGTAGAAAAAAAACTTCTTACCTTCCTACCAAAAATTTCCTTCTTATTTGATCTTGACTATATATATATATATATATATATATATATATATATATATATATATATATATATATATATATATATATATATATCATTATCTTTTGTCTTGTTATAGCATCTTAATTTTAATTATTCTTATCGTGGTATGCTATTTATTATAATTTTTCTTATTTAGGCATTGCATTCTAAACAATTTATTTGCATTGTGAACAATCTATTAAACCAATTGATAACCAAATAATTCAAAATCGTGTAATATACATGTTCATGAAATATCTTGTTGACTTGATATAAAATCTAAAAATATCATTTTGTAAGAGTGAACGGAATATGTGAAAGTTAGAGCGAGGAAGGCTCATGCAGTGGCGGATTAAAGAATTTTCTTTATTGTGGGCATTTGATCGGTCAAATGGTAAAAAATAATCAGATCGGGTTAAACCCCTTTGATCACACCCAATTGTTTATATTTTATTTCCATTGATATGTTTGATCACATAGCAAATTGATATGAACATCTATTCTAATTGATATAACATTTAAAAACTATTTTTCACAGCTTTTAAATTAACATGTTCAAGACTAAACTATTTTTAGAATGATTGAATCACTCAAGTAAAATAATTTATTAATATTAATGCTAATATTGATAAACTCGTTTCCGTTTATGTAAAAAAGGCAACAAGAATCAAAATCAATTTCTTTTCATAGTGGGTTTGAGAAGTATGACCAATTCACCACATGGACTTTGGCCCAGTTATAACACATTCAACCGGAACAACCCTACTACTACTCCATCGTCTATTTTGGCTTTCCGTAGATGGTGATATTTGCCACTAAAGTTGGCTGAAGCTTCGATTCAACTTAAAATAATGCATTATCAAGTAAAAGTTATCCAAAACATTGAGGGCCTTTTGTGTATGTTTTATATTACAGTCTAGTTTTATTATAAGAAAACATTGGTTTGGAAAAATCAATTAGGGTCATGTGCCCCCACACCTAACACGTTGGATCCGTCCCTGGGCTCAGGGATGGAGCGACACTAGGGATGGAGTGACACTGAGTGGAACACCACCATGATGCTTCGCAGCTTCAATACCGAAAAAAAACACCCCGCTACAGGGTGGCTATCCTAAATTGAGTGACCCGGTCTATTTTATTTCCTCTGAATGTGGTGGAGATGCGAGAACAACGTCTGGTGCTTTGTAACACCTGGTTTTTATAAACAAATATGTAAGAAAAAGCAGGAATTAGTGAAAGAAAGTGATAGTTCACTCTGATACAATTTCATGGATATAAAGATCGTCAAAATCGGAGTTTATATGAGAAAGTTATGGTCATTTTTAAGTTGAGATAAAAGTACGTTGTTATTCAGAGAAAATCAAAAAAAGTCAAACAGTCAAATTTTGGGTCAATGCGGTGCGGAGGTGAACGGGGTCACGAGACACGTGTCAGTCTCTGAAGGACACGTGGCAACGGGATAGAATACGTGGCACACTCTCAGACAAGATGCATCATTGCGGTGCGGTTTGAGCTTGACCACGGCGCGCTTTCGCGCAGACTATATATATATATATATATATATATATATATATATATATATATATATATATATATATATATATATATATATATATATATATATATATATTTAGGGGTGAGATCGGTTGAGAACTCATAATTTCCCGAGAACCCGAGAACTAAAAGTAGAGCGTTGGATCAAAGGTAATTCATTAAGGACATGATCGTCATCTTACCAATCTCATTTAATGTTTAATTTTTTTGTGTTATTTAATATATTAATATAAATGTCTAAAAGTTTACATCATAAATCAAACTTTTCATATTTTTTTAAATATAGTATTTTTTTTTAAGAAAAAATGCAGATTTTTTAAGTTTTTATAGAAAACATGAATTTTTGAAAAAAAAATTGAAAAAAATATTTTTTTTAAAAAACTGCAATTTTTAAAAAAAAAACTGCCTTTTTTTGCAAAAAAATTGCAATTTTTTTAAAGAAAACTGCATTTTTTTCAAAAAAACAACTGCAATTTTTTCAAAAAACTTCAATTTTTTTAAAGAAAGTTACATTTTTTTCAAAAAAAACTGTATTTAAAAAAAAAACTGCATTTTTTTTAAAAGTAATTTTTAGGTGCATATATGCATATTTTTTCAAATGCATATATGTATATTTCTTATACTATAATTTTCGTAAGTAAATCACAACAAATCTCATTTTTATTAATTAATTTATAAACATAATAATACAAGTATTTTATTCGATACAAAATAAAATATTAAAAATAAAAAATGCTACAATTTTCAAAGCGTTTTCATGTCTTCGTGTCAATATTTCCTTATTTTCTTCAATTTATCATTTTTCACTTTTTCAATATTCACCGCAATTTTCTTCCAAATCTACAAGAAAATTAAAAAAAAAATGATTAATGCGAAACACTCACAAAAATACATATGTGATTTTCATGTGATTAACATATGAATCACATTTACATATGACATCATATGTAAATCACATGTGATTCACATATGAATCATATGTGATTTACATGTGAATCACATGTGATTTACATGTGAATCAAATGTGATTTACATGTGAATCACATATAATTCACATGTAAATATATAATCTTTCTCGTACCTTGTAAAGTAAATAAATAAAAGTATGAGGCTAGTGTCATTAAAGAAAATAAAGTTCATTAAAACTCAAATAATTCAACTGGAAGATTAATAAGGAATTATATCAGATTTAACAGAAAAAATCATGTACTGAAACAAGAAATTTAAAAAAGTTTAGTAAGATTGCCTTTTGTAAATATAAAAAAAAAAACATATATAAATTATAAAATATAGCTTATATACAGCTAAAACTTACTCTTTTGGTTCAAATATAAGCTCTTTGAAAACACCATATCCTGTTACAGCAGCTATTCCAAGCCCTACCAAGATAACAACACTATATGAAGCTCCCTCTGTAAATGTCATTGGCTTCTCTGGTATATTGTAAGTGGGAGCATCAAATGGATCTTCAACAGTTGTTACATCTTTCCTGCTCTATAAAGTAAGAGGAAAATTAAAAGGAAAAGTTTAATTCTAAATATTTATAGTTTTCATCAATCATATGTTCAATAAAACAGGCAAATTAAGCGACATGATAAGTTTTAAGATTTAAAACAGTTTCTTCACATAATCTTTTGCAGATTCATTTTGATAAAAAAAAACTATATCCTAATTACTAATGAAGATTTGTGGCAATTTGAGCTATAAATGTCACAGATCAAACAATACTTGCAACCCAATCATTTTTTGTTGCAATTCAAGACATACTAATACTGGAGTTCAAAAGAAATCCTTCTTTTGCTACATACTACACAATGAATAAAAGTTTTCATTGTCATTAGTTAAAGTTGATTTCGAGTACAATTACAGATGATTGGTGATGGTGAATATAGACATACATATAAGAGTCCAAAGCACCAATTTAATAAATATATTTGAGTCAACTTCCTAAAAGAGATTTATGAAATAGCTGGCTTGTTACATTATTGAAAGAGAATGTTAACAGTTTGTGCAATGCCTGCTTCAAAGTCATTAACCAGAACAAGATAAAATAATCACTCAGACTTAACATCTCGTTTACTATATACAGAATCATGTGAAGAAAACTAGAAAGTATCAAACATGATGATAAAACTAATAGCAGCATTTTGCCTTTCAATCACGTCAACTAATACAATAAATTGTTTGATATATTTATCATTCAAATGTAGGTACTACTCAACCAACGATAAACAAAAACTGAATCAGAATCACACAACAACAACGGATTTTACCTCAGTTTTAGAAACGATAGATGTGGTTGTGGTTGTGGACAAAACCTAAAAATCACACAGGTAGGGGGTCATCGCAGCCTCGATCTTAATATGCCGTCAAGAAGAAGGTAAGATTAGGTCGAAAACTACAGAGCCCCTGCCATCATCAAGGTTACGATCTGGACCACTATTCTCTGAAATATGGATCTATGTATACGAGTGAGTTCTTCGGTGGTGCGACGGCCGACGAAAAAAAGGGAGATATCCAACACAGTAGCCTGGAGTAATCTATCGAAGTAGAAGGAGTCCAATGGCAACTAGGTATCATATTAACCAAAACAATCTTTGATTTTTGAAATTGATATCTCCTGTTGACGTTAAAGGCGAAAGCACAAAAGAATAAAGGCTTCGGAGATAGGTGGGAGACATCATCTGAGATCAGGAAGCGTCGATCGCTAAGGAGGCGGAACGAAGGGAGGGAGGAAAGATATATATATATATATATATATATATATATATATATATATATATATATATATATATATATATATATATATATATATATATATATAGAGAGAGAGAGAGAGAGAGACTTGAACGATGGATTTAATCTAGGGAACTAAGCGGATTTTGTCATCCCAAAAATGTCCCTCAATAAATTTCACTACCATACCCCCGTGCTTTATTTTCTTCAAGTATTTACAAAAATGCCATAAAGCATCTTAACCTTTTATTATTTTGATCTAACGGCTATTGTTTGGTTCTCGGGTTCTCGGGAAACTATATGTAACGCCCGCGTTTCCAGGCTAGGCATTATTGTTGATGTAATAGTCTAGGTTAACCTTTGTAACTCTTTTTGAAGTAATAAAGATGAATTATTTGAGTATTATGTGAATTATGTGAATTATGTGCTTATTTAATTGTTTATAAAGATATAATTAAATTAAGGATAAAATAAGCGTCAAAATTTAAGTGTGAGATAAACCCGATATTTTTACATAAAGTTGTAGTGGTCGAAACGAGGTTTCCGGAGATATAAAGAACGCCGAAATCCGAGTTATAACGAAGAAGTTATGATCTGTCAAAGTTTCGTGACAGAACCGGCACGACGCTGAGTGACGTAAAATATGAATTTATGATAGAGCGATATTTAGCCTTAGCGATCTAAATGAAAGTCGTAGAATTAGTTAAACCGAGAGCGTGCATAAAAAGAACGGCCAAATCTAACTTCGTATGAGGAAGTTATGATTTTCCGAAGTTTCGACTTAGCAGTGTGCAGCCCGAATACTCGATTTGAGATCGAGCGGCTTTTTAGCCGAAACAATCTAAACTATAATTGAAGATCTCGTCAATGGTAGTGCAACGGTAAAAAGACAGACGAAAACGGACGTCGGATGAAGAAGTTATGAATTTATAACGGAGTTTTCCTGTCCCGACCTACTAAAAATAATATAATAAAAATAAAGTCAAAATTAGCCAACGGAGTCTAAACGAGAGTTGTAGAGCATAATCTCACCTATGCGTGGATATAAAGAACGTCGAAAACGGAGCTCGTATGCGAAAGTTATAAATTTCTGAAGTTCGGGGCGTGAACCCCAAGGTTGTGTCAGAGCTCACGAGGTGAACAGATGATGGACGTCTTCCAGGGCAAGTGGCCATGACGAACGCAATGACGTATCGAGCTCACGAGGTGAGCCTAGTTCACGAGGTGAACATATATGGTTCACGAGGTGAACCTAGCATTTTTGTCCTATAAATAGAATTCAAGGGGCAGCCGAGTTTGGTTGCTCATCTCTTACTCTCCCACTCCCGATACTCTCTCTAAGCCCTATTTTAACCCCCCGAAGCCCCGGTTTCATCCCGAGACCCGGAGCATGTCCCAAAGCCCGAAGATCCCGAGAAGAAAAAAGTTTCCGAGCCGAAGCTCTGCCCGCGAGAAGCCCGGTTTTTGTGAAGATCTCCCGGTTTCACCGAAGAATACTACTTCTACAAGCCGTAGTGCTGTCCGATCATCTTCTGATCAAGTGAGTGTGTAGTTACTTTCTTCTAATACATAAATACGAAGTATTTACTATGAAATACGTGTTATGTGTTTATATATTGGTGTTGATTTGAAGGGGGTACATAATCTCTTTCAAATGCATGATTTTATACAAGTATCGATTTAATGTACTAAGTATATGTGTTATGTGAGTGTATCGATGTTATCTTCTAATCTCATAGATATGATTTATTCTCTATGAAATACGTGTTATGTTTATGTGTCTCATCTTTTATCTGGAATGTGTTTTGAATGAACATGCTATACAGGTTTTAAATTATGTATAAAAATGTATATTTTATCTACTAAAATGTTGGGTAGAACATGGGTAGATAGTTGTCTTGTGATAAAAAGATGAGAGGCCTCGATGTTTTTGATTTAGTCATCTAGCGGAGTTTAGATGACGACCACAGACTTTTCTAGACAGTCTTGTGGAACGCTAGCAGGCTCGCCATCTGTAGGTGTTAATGAACTTGGGTGTTCATTCGCTGTACTCCATCCCCCTCATGGTTGCCTTATTTGACATATATTTGTGGGAAACCCCCGAATGCATGTGTTGTCGCCCCGATGAAATATTCTTAGACTAGGTCCCTTATGTTAGTTGTCTTAGGGACGTAAAGTGAGAATAACTGGAATGGGTAATTGGGTTATTGTTGGTTGGTGGAATTAAATATAATTATTTATTGTGGGTTGAAAACCCTATATGCTCACCAGGCTCCCAAGCCTGACCCACTCAGTTTTCTTTGTATTACAGGTAGTGGCGCCAGAGCATAAGTTGGATGACTTGTCAAGTTATTTTTGGATTATAGACCTGCTGTTATATATAACTGTTGTAAGGTCTGTATTGTAATGTTTATGCTTTTGGTCTGTTTATCGGAACATGACATCCCGAGTTTTGTTTTATAATGAAAATACATTTCTTTATGCAATGCTTTGGTAAATCTTATTTTATCATATTTCGTTTTGGGAACAAATTCCGCAACTCTTTTAATCAAATGATTACTCTGAAATTGTTTTAAAAGCATAAATTAAATCGGTCTTTTCTGGCCGTGATTTTGGGGATGTCACAGTTGGTATCAGGGCATTAGTTTAAGCGAACTAGGAAGTTGTAGGATTTCTAGACTTAAACTTAGAATGCTAAGTGAAGATTGTGAGATGTGTGTCTGTTATATTTTAGACACGAGCACTAGCTTATTTTAGGAAAATTGCCTAAAATGCTTTTATGTGCTAAATGTTATATGTTTGCCATATATGATATTATTTGTTCGGATCTATGGTCTGTTGCCGACCGGATCTGGAAACCTTATGTGTTTAGGATTCTAAGCGTTTGACTACGATATTAGAACTAGCATGTAATCGTTTCGGAGTGATATGGAGGATTGTAATATCTATCGTGAATGAAGATCTAAATTTCACCTTATTCGGTGTATAGATCAAGAATGGCAAGAACTAGAAGCGGAGTTGGAAACACAAATGAGAACAGGAATCAACCACCGGTGATTGAGCGAGTACCTGTTGTAGCTGCAGCACCAGAGCCAATGACAATGGCTGGAGTGCAAGTGATGATTCAAACAATGTTGGATCGTCAGATGGAGGAGACCAGGAGGTTGCTTCAGCAGAATCGTGAAGAACCTTCTATGCCTGTTGAACAACCCGAGTTAAATGAAGGGCACTCTGAAGGAGGAAACTTCAGTGGATCAGTGGGTCAAGCCAACCCACCGATAGTTAGGCAAAACAACCAAGATGGAGGGAATGATGGAATGGGATGCAAGTACAAGGACTTTCTGACTTGCAAACCATCGACCTTCACTGGAAAGGAGGATCCGATCGGAGTCATGGATTGGATCTCGGAGATGGAATTGGCCTTTATGACGTGTGGTTGCAGAGGCAAGTTGTAGACTACCTTTGTAGTGCGTCAGTTCCGAGGTGGGGCCGTTCGTTGGTGGAACACTTTGGGGAAGACCCTAAGTCCTAACAAACCACTGCAATTGACTTGGGCAGAATTTTTGGTGCAATTCAAGCGCAAGTTCTGCTCGGCTCAAAATCTGTTGGAGTTGGAAAACAAGTTTCTGACATTGACGAAAGGCAGCATGTCAGTTGATGAATACACTAATAACTTCACAGACAAGATGGAGTTTGCTTTGCGCATCGTCCCAGACGAGCTGACTAAAGTTGACCGGTACGCAAAGGGACTCCCATGGGAGTACGCAGTGCCAGTTCGTCAGGCACCTACTCTAGAGGCAGCTATTTGGGCTGCCAAGTCTGTCGAGGACATGATCAAGGGAAGGACCGCCAGCAAGGTCGAGGTTGGCGAAAAGAGAAAGTTTGAAGTAACTTCAAGTTCCAATAAGAAAAGTAAATTTTCGAAGTCTACTTCGAAGAAGTTTGGAGGAAAAGGAGGCGAAGCGAAATGGTGTGATAAGTGTAAGAAAAAGCACTTTGGGAAATGTAGTGAGGATGTAACTTGCTACAAGTGTGGAAAAACTGGGCATTTTGCCAATGAGTGTCCGTCCAACAAAAGGATGTGTTTTGGTTGTAATGAAGAGGGGCACATTTTGAAAGACTGTCCGAAGAAGAAGGAGGCAGCTAGGCCCAACATTCCACCAAAGCCGAAGGCGAGAGCCTATCAGATGACATTGGAAGCTGCGAAGGATGAAGCTGATGTCGCTTCAGGTACCTTTCTCGTAAACGAATTACCTGCTCAAATTTTGTTTGATTCTGGAGCCAACTACTCCTTTATTTCGCATGAGTTTGGTAGAAAACTAGCTTTGCCTGTCGATAGACTAGATAATGCATTATTAGACGAAGTTGCTAGTGGCAAGTCTGTACCTGTTAGCCATTGTATGAAAAACATCTTAATCGACCTAATGGGAATAAGTTTCATGAGGAATTATTGCCTATCGAACTTAACGGTTTCGACATCGTGTTGGGGATGGATTGGCTTAGCGCCAACGATGCCGAGATTTTGTGCAGAATGAAGATAGTAAAGTAAACCCACCAGGGAAAGAGTCATTTATGGTGTATGGAGACAAACGCAGAGTAAATTCTGGAATCATTTCGCTAATGAAAGCCAGAAAGAGTTTGGCCAAAGGATGTACATCATATTTGGCATTCGTGATCGATGCTAAGAAGGAGAAAAAGGGGATGCAGAGCATTCCTGTCGTGTGTGATTATCCGGAAGTATTTCCCGAAGATCTTCCCGGATTACCGCCTGATAGACAAGTGGAGTTCAGAATAGACTTGTTACCAGGAACGACACCAATAGCAAAGGCACTTACCGACTAGCACCGACGGAGATGAAGGAGCTAATGATGCAACTTCAGGAGTTATTGGACAAAGGTTTCATTAGACCTAGTTCATCACCCTGGGGAGCTCCGGTGTTATTCGTGAAGAAGAAAGATGGAAGTAAGAGAATGTGCATCGATTACAGAGAGCTAAACAAGGCAACAATAAAGAATAGATATCCGTTGCCGAGGATTGATGACTTGTTCGATCAACTACAATGTTCAAGTTATTTTTCAAAGATCGACCTATGGTCAGGATATCATCAGCTGAAAGTAAGAGAGCAGGATATAGAGAATACTGCTTTCAGAACGAGATATGGACACTACGAGTTCTTGGTTATGTCGTTTGGACTAACCAATGCTCCAGCAGCATTCATGGATTTAATGAATCGGGTTTGTAATCCGTTCCTCAATAAATATGTGATAGTGTTCATAGATGACATTCTGATTTACTCGAAAAGCCAAGAGGAGCATGGCAGACACTTGCGAGAAGTGTTAGAAGTTTTGAAGAAGGAGAAGTTGTATGCAAAGTTCTCCAAATGTGAGTTTTGGATTCGATAAGTCCAATTCTTGGGTCACGTGGTCAACCAAGAAGGGATAATGGTTGATCCAGCAAAGATCAAAGCTGTGACGAAGTGGGAACAACCAAAAAGTCCCACAGAGATCCGAAGCTTTTTAGGATTAGCCAGATATTACCGAAGGTTTATCCAAGGCTTTTCTTCGATCGCTACTCCATTAACACCTTTGACCCACAAAGGAGCTACTTATACTTGGAGTGAGAAGCATAAGGAAGCATTCGAGAAGCTAAAGAAGAAGCTATGTGAAGCACCGATTCTTTCTTTACCCGACGGAGTCGAAGACTTCGTTGTTTATAGCGATGCGTCTGGTGTTGGATTGGGTTGTGTTTTGACCTAAAGAGAAAAGGTGATAGCATATGCGTCTCGACAGCTGAAAGAGCACGAAAAGAACTACCCCACTCATGATTTAGAGTTGGCAGCGGTAGTTTTCGCTCTGAAAATATGGAGGCATTACCTCTATGGCACGAAGTGCAAACTTTTCACTGATCATAAGAGTCTCCAATATCTCTTTAATCAGAAAGAATTGAATATGAGGCAAGGACGTTGGCTGGAGTTACTCAAGGACTACGACTGTGAGATACTTTTCCATCCCGGTAAAGCTAATGTTGTCGCTGATGCTCTCAGTCGGAAAGTCAATGTTGAGAGAAAAAGGCCAAGAGCGTTGAGAATAGAAGTTGTCTCGACAATTGTGGAGAGTATAAAGAAAGCTCAAGAGGAAGCTTTTGAAAAGAATGACCGGAAGGAGGAACGTTTCGGCAAAACGTTGGTGTTTGATACAAACGGTCATGGACTAAAGGTATTCCAAGATCGAATTTGGGTGCCTAAGTCAGGAGGAATAAGAGATCTTCTGATGGAAGAAGCTCACAAAACCATGTACTCAATTCATCCTGGCAGCACTAAAATGTATAGGGACCTGAAACCCTACTACTGGTGGCCGACAATGAAGCTTGATATTGCAAAGTATGTGGCCGAGTGTGTGACATGTGCGAGGGTTAAGGCACAACATCAGAAACCATATGGGAGTTTAGAACCTTTACCTATACCCATGGGTAAATGGGAAGACATTGCCATGGATTTTGTCACTAAACTGCCCAGAACGAAAAGTGCTCACGACATGATTTGGGTGGTCGTTGATCGATTCACTAAGAGTGCGCATTTCATAGCAGCCAATGAGAAGTGGTCTATGGAAAAGCTTGCGAATTCATACGTGAAGGAGATTGTGAGGCTTCACGGTGTTCCGTTAACGATCGTATCGGATCGTGACATCCGTTTCACCTCAAGGTTTTGGAAAAGTCTATAAGAGGAAATGGGTACCAAGTTGTGTTTAAGTACAGCTTACCATCCACAGACTGATGGTCAGAGCGAAAGAACGATACAAACACTTGAAGATATGCTGAGAGCATGTACCCTGGAATTCCTAGGTAACTGGGATGAACACTTACCTTTGGTAGAACCCCCCGAAGCCCTATTTTAACCTTTGGTAGAACCCCCCGAAAGAACGATACAAACACTTGAAGATATGCCGATACTCTCTCTAAGCCCTATTTTAACCCCCCGAAGCCCCGGTTTCATCCCGAGACCCGGAGCATGTCCCAAAGCCCGAAGATCCCGAGAAGAAAAGAGTTTCCGAGCCGAAGCTCTACCCGCGAGAAGCCCGGTTTTTGTGAAGATCTCCCGGTTTCACCGAAGAATACTACTTCTACAAGCCGTAGTGCTGTCCGATCATCTTCTGATCAAGTGAGTGTGTAGTTACTTTCTTCTAATACATAAATACGAAGTATTTACTATGAAATACGTGTTATGTGTTTATATATTGGTGTTGATTTGAAGGGGGTACATAATCTCTTTCAAATGCATGATTTTATACAAGTATCGATTTAATGTACTAAGTATATGTGTTATGTGAGTGTATCGATGTTATCTTCTAATCTCATAGATATGATTTATTTTCTATGAAATACGTGTTATGTTTATGTGTCTCATCTTTTATCTGGAATGTGTTTTGAATGAACATGCTATACAGGTTTTAAATTATGTATAAAAATGTATATTTTATCTACTAAAATGTTGGGTAGAACATGGGTAGATAGTTGTCTTGTGATAAAAAGATGAGAGGCCTCGATGTTTTTGATTTAGTCATCTAGCGGAGTTTAGATGACGACCACAGACTTTTCTAGACAGTCTTGTGGAACGCTAGCAGGCTCGCCATCTGTAGGTGTTAATGAACTTGGGTGTTCATTCGCTGTACTTCATCCCCCTCATGGTTGCCTTATTTGACATATATTGCTGGGAAACCCCCGAATGCATGTGTTGTCGCCCCGATGAAATATTCTTAGACTAGGTCCCTTATGTTAGTTGTCTTAGGGACGTAAAGTGAGAATAACGGGAATGGGTAATTGGGTTAATGTTGGTTGGTGGAATTAAATATAATTATTTATTATGGGTTGAAAACCCTATATGCTCACCAGGCTCCCAAGCCTGACCCACTCAGTTTTCTTTGTATTACAGGTAGTGGCGCCAGAGCATAAGTTGGATGACTTGTCAAGTTATTTTTGGATTATAGACCTGCTGTTATATATAACTGTTGTAAGGTCTGTATTGTAATGTTTATGCTTTTGGTCTGTTTATCGGAACATGACATCCCGAGTTTTGTTTTATAATGAAAATACATTTCTTTATGCAATGCTTTGGTAAATCTTATTTTATCATATTTCGTTTTGGGAACAAATTCCGCAACTCTTTTAATCAAAGGATTATTCTGAAATTGTTTTAAAAGCATAAATTAAACCGGTCTTTTCTGGCCGTGATTTTGGGGATGTCACAGTTGGTATCATAGCATTAGTTTAAGCGAACTAGGAAGTTGTAGGATTTCTAGACTTAAACTTAGAATGCTAAGTGAAGATTGTGAGATGTGTGTCTGTTATATTTTAGACACGAGCACTAGCTTATTTTAGGAAAATTGCCTAAAATGCTTTTATGTGCTAAATGTTATATGTTTGCCATATATGATATTATTTGTTCGGATCTATGGTCTGTTGCCGACCGAATCTGGAAACCTTATGTGTTTAGGATTCTAAGCGTTTGGCTACGATATTAGAACTAGTATGTAATCGTTTCGGAGTGATATGGAGGATTGTAATATCTATCGTGAATGAAGATCTAAATTTCACCTTATTCGGTGTATAGATCAAGAATGGCAAGAACTAGAAGCGGAGTTGGAAACGCAAATGAGAACAGGAATCAACCACCGGTAATCTACATCTCTTTTAAATCCCTCAGTGTAAAGTAGCTTCATATCGACACCTGTGACACAAATAAGCTTGAGTGGGTCAGGTTGGAAAACCTGGTGAGTACATAGGGTTTTCAACCCACAATAATTTAATTATTATGTTTAAACATCAAACAATCAACCCAATTACCCATCCCCATTATCTTCCTTACTCGTAAGGATCTACCTTAAGAATCATCTATCCTGCATTCGTTCATTTCGAAGCCCATCGCTTCCAGGGTTTATATGATAGGCACTAAGTCCATAGCTGACAATGCTCGTTCGTAAAGCACTAATTCCATAGCTGCTAAAGTTCATTCATCGGGTACTAAATCCATAGCTACCAGTCTTTATCTAATAGGTACTAAGTCCATAGCTACTAACGTTTATCTAACAGGTATTAAGTCCATAGCTACCAACGTTTATTCAATAGGCACTAAGTCCATAGCTGTCGATGTTATTTATTAGGCATTAAGTCTATAGCTGCCAATGTTCACTCATATCATCTTTCATCTCTCATCATTCATCTACCCATGTTTTACCCAACATATTCGTAGATATAAAATACTATACAGTTTAAATTATTTAAAACATGTATAAAATCATTCATCCAGCATAGATAACAAGTATACAGATAATATGCACACATAGCACGCAATTTATATAAAATATTTCATATATATGTGTAAGATGAAAGTAACTATGCACTCACTTGTTAAAGTGATGATTCCAAACTCGGACAGCGCTTCGCTTCTTAACAATATAATTTCCTTCGACGAAACCTAGTATTATTATCACTAGATTTTAGTCTAATATTTACCGTGACAAATTACTAGTCTTAACATTATTATTATTATATAAGCGTTTAAACAATATTTTCCAACCGCTATGTACAGATAGAGGCCAGACATAAAACACCGGAGGGCAGGACCATTTTGGCATATAGCACTTTTGAAATCCAACGATCCTATACGGCCCTTTAAACCAGATTCCCCGTACCGCGAGTAGTTAAAAAAGATATTATAACGACACTTATATAAGTCATAATAATAGCCCAAATATTTATTATAAGTTCATACTAACAATACTAATTTTAAATATAAACTATATTTAAAATAGGGTAAGCATAACTTACTTACAAGGGGGTTTTAGCTAGGAGCCGAGCTCTGCAGGAGCAGAACTTCGTCGCTGAATCTTTCTAAGAAAGATTCGTGCAGCGCTTCAGCGCTCATATTACTATACTAAAACTACAGAAAGAGAAGTCGAATCACGAGGGACCGAAATGCTCGGGTGATAAGAAGAGAAAGACTCTTGAATCAAGAGAATGGTGTAAGAAATATGAGAGCTAGAGGCTCTTATTTATAGTAATTGAATTTTCAAAAACTACCCTCCATAATTACTTAATGACTTTATAGTTATATAAACAACTAAATACCTCTTTATAATACTATTTTAAATAGATTTAACGATATTTGTATTAAACTAATGTCGAAAGTACTCAACAATAGTCTTATAATGACCGTATCGTCGATACCTTTCTAATGATATATACATTTGTATATATATGTATACGTATATATGATTTATACTTTATTTTAATACGTAAATATGATATTATAATTTATAACTCGTTCATACGAACTCCGTTTTTGACGTTCTTTATATACACGCGTAGGCGGGACCGTACCCTACAACTTTCGTTTAGACTCTGTCGTCTAATTTTGACTTTATTTTCAAAATTATATTTTTAACAGGCCGGGACAAGAAAAGTCCGTTAAAAATTCATAACTTCTTCATCCGACGTCCGTTTTCGTCTGTCTTTTTACCGTTGTGCTACTATTAATGAGATATTCAATTCTTATTTAGGTTGCGTTGGCCAAAAATCGATCGATCTAAAATTCGAATTTCGGGTTGTGCACTGCTATGCCAAATCTTAGAAAAATCATAACTTCCTCATACGAAGTCAGATTTTGACGTTCTTTTTTGTATGTTCTCTGTTTAACGTATACTAAAACTTTTGTTTATATCACTAAGGCTAAAAAGTCTTCTATCGTAAATTCACTATTTACGTCTCCCGGTGTCGTGCCGGTTTTGCTGTAAAACTTCGACGTGCCATAACTTCTTCGTTATAACTCAGATTTCGACGTTCTTTATATGTACGGAACCCTTGTAACATATACTATGACTTGGTTAAGATTATTTATTCTAAATAATCTTCTGTTAAAAAGTCATTTTTGACGCTTATCGTCTCTAAATTGACTAGCCCGAATCTACGGGTATCACAGTTATCTCCCCCTTAGGATGATTACGTCCCGTAATCATCAACGAAACATGGTTGTATAATGACTCCCTATGTTATCTCTTCATCCTAGGTAGTACTCGTAACTTCTATGTTTCTTCGAATACATATTTAATTCTTGATCTTCTTGACTGCAAGCGATGCTTGATCTTGCACCCGTTCTCTATGTCTTGTTAGACTTTCAATCATGACCTTCATGTCACAACCTCGCTCTTTATCAGAGACTCCTTCTTCTTCTTAACATACTTAAGTTAAGTTTATTTAATTTCCACGATAGACTGATGGGTCGTGTTGTAATGACCTCTCATCGTATGATGCAACGCTTAGACTCAGGTCTCTTAGAGTCAAATTCCAGAATGGAATATACCTACCTTCATGTTCTAATGTGATATGATCACATTTTAGTATGTAACATTTCTAGATACAAGCATCTTACTCCAACAACGATTGCAATACTTCTATTGATTGCTTCGCTTATCTTTTACTTCAATCTTTTGGCTTAAGTTGGATGCTACATCGATCTTGGTTCTCTAAACCACGTAACATACTCATCTTAGTCGGACTCAATTTTATATGACCACTAGGGTAGAAATAATCATATGTATTAATCATTAATGAAACAATGGTAACGACATACACGAACAAAACAAAATCAATTACTAGGTTCTTGGTAACCTTGTGACTTTCTCTGATCCAAGTGCGAGTCCTGTGCTTCCGGTAGTATAGGCCTCTACTACCTTTCACACCTACTCATACTCGTCCCAAGTATTGTCTCGCAGTTCTCCAAGTCAATATCACAAAAACAATTTTAACACATACAAATGTGTCCAAACAATCATAAAATTTTCCCTAGACTATACCAGGACTTCTTCCATGCGTATCTTTAATCATCAATTCTGCTTCAACTCGGTTGGTGATGGAAATGTCAGACGATGGGATAACTTCATGGATTATACAAAAAAAATCTTTCTTTCTGCTAATCGAAAGTGTACTTCTCCCGTACTAGACGTATTATTTCTTAGACGCGTTATAAAGGCAAGATATCACTCTTAAAATATCTTCCGATAGATATCATTCAATATCGTAACCCTTTTCATTTCCTCTATTTACTCAATTCTCTATGAGTCTTCACCATGACGTTATTTTCACGGAAGCATGCATTCATTGCATCAAGACGAGAATATGGATAGAGAAGATTTAGATGTGTAATCCTCCTTATTACTTCGAAAAGTTACATGTCAGTTCTAATATCGTAATTAAACATTTAGAAATCTGAACACATAAAATTTCCAGATCCGGTTTGCTACAGACCATAGATCCGATCAAACGATAGCATCATAAAACATCACAATTCATTAACACATAAAAGCATGTTAGGCATTTTCCCTAAATTTGCTAGTGCTTGTGTCTATTCAGGTGTATTACCTAAAATTTATTAGACACACTCCTCACCATCATTTCTTAGCATTCTAAGTTTAAGTCTAGAAATAAATTCTTATTCATAGTTCGCTTAAACTAATGCTCTGATACCAACTGTGACATCCCCATTTTCACGGCCAGAAAATACCGATTTTTGATTATGCTTTATAAAAATCAGAGTACTTCTTTTGATAAAAATGTTGCGGAATTTGTTCCCAGTAAAACATGATAAATGTGTTATCAAAGCATTTCCGAAGAAATGTATTTTTATTCCTTTTAAAACCTTGGGATATCATCGTCAATACAGAAACATAAGCATAAACAGAACTTACATTCATTTACACTAGTGATCTACATCTCTTTTAAATCCCTCAGTGTAAAGTAGCTTCATATCGATGCATGTAATACAAATAAGCTTGAGTGGGTCAGGTTGGGAAACCTGGTGAGTACATAGGGTTTCAACCCATAATAATTTAATTATTATGTTTAAACATCAAATAATCAACCCAATTACCCATCCCCATTATCTTCCTTACTCTTAAGGATCTACCCTAAGAATCATATATCATGTATTCGTTCATTTCGAAGCCCATTGCTTCCAGGGTTTATATGATAGGCACTAAGTCCATAGCTGCCAATGCTCGTTCGTAAAGCACTAATTCCATAGCTGCTAAAGTTCATTCATCGGGTACGAAATCCATAGTTACCAGTGTTTATCTAATAGGTACTAAGTCCATAGCTACCAACGTTTATCTAACAGGTACTAAGTCCATAGCTACCAACGTTTATTCAATAGGCACTAAGTCCATAACTGCCGATGTTATTTGTTAGGCACTAAGTCTATAGCTGTCAATGTTCACTCATATCATCTTTCATCTCTCATCATTCATCTACCCATGTTTTACCCAACATATTCATAGATATAAAATACTATACAGTTTAAATTATTTAAAACATGTATACAATCGTTCATCCAGCATAGATAACAAGTATACAGATAATATGCACACATAGCACGTAATCTATATAAAATATTTCATATATATGTGTAAGATGAAAGTAACTATGCACTCACTTGTTAAAGTGATGATTCCAAACTCGGACAGTGCTTCGCTTCTTAACAATATAATTTCCTTCGACGAAACCAAGTATTATTACCACTAGATTTTAGTCTAATATTTACCGTGACAAATTATTAGTCTTAGCATTATTATTATTATTATATAAACGTTTAAACAATATTTTCCAACCACTATGTATAGACAGGGGCCAGAAATAAAACACCGGAGGGCAGGACCATTTTGGCATATAGCACTTCTGAAATGCAACAACCCTATGCGGCCCTTTAAACTAGATTCCCCGTACCGCGAGTAGTTAAAAAAATATTATAACGACACTTATATAAGTCATAATAATAGCCCAAATATTTATTATAAGTTCATAATAACAATACTAATTTTAAATATAAACTATATTTAAAATAGGGTAATTATAACTTACTTACAACGGGGTTTTAGCTAGGAGCCGAGCTCTGCAGGAGCAGAACTTCGTCGCTGAATCTTTCTAAGAAAGATTCGTGCAGGGCTTCAGCGCTCATCTTACTATACTAAAACTACAGAAAGAGAATTCGAATCACGAGGGACCGAAATGCTCGGGGGATAAGAAGAGAAAGACTCTTGAATCAAGAGAATGGTGTAAGAAATATGAGAGCTAGAGGCTCTTATTTATCGTAATTGGATTTTCAAAAATTACCCTCCATAATTATTTAATGTCCTTATAGTTATATAAACAACTAAACACTCATTTATAATACTATTTTAAATAGATTTAATGATATTTGTACTAAACTAATGTCGAAAGTACTCAACAATAGTCTTATAATGACCGCATCGTCGATACCTTTCTAATGATATATACATTTGTATATATATGTATACATATATATGATTTATACATTATTTTAATACGTAAATATGATATTATAATTTATAACTCGTTCATACGAACTCCGTTTTTGACGTTCTTTATATCCACGCGTAGGCGGGACCGTACCCTACAACTTTCGTTTAGACTCCGTCGGCTAATTTTGACTTTATTTTTAAAGTTATATTTTTAACAGACCGGGACAAGAAAAGTCCGTTAAAAATTCATAACTTCTTCATCCGACGTCCGTTTTCGTCTGTCTTTTTACCGTTGCGCTACTATTAATGAGATATTCAATTCTCATTTAGGTTGCGTTGGCCAAAAACCGATCGATCTAAAATTCGAATTTCGGGTTGTGCACTGTTATGCCAAATCTTAGAAAAATCATAACTTCCTCATACGAAGTCAGATTTTGACGTTCTTTTATGTATGTTCTCGGTTTAACATATACTACAACTTTTGTTTAGATCACTAAGGCTAAAAAGTCTTCTATCGTAAATTCACTATTTACGTCTCCCGGTGTCGTGCCGGTTTTGCCGTAAAACTTCGACAGGCCATAACTTCTTCGTTATAACTCGGATTTTGGCGTTCTTTATATGTACGGAACCCTTGTAACATATACTATGACTTGGTTAAGATTATTCATTCTAAATAATCTTCTATTAAAATGTCATTTTTGACGCTTATCGTCTCTAAATTGACTAGCCCGAATCTACGGGCGTTACATTCGAGGAGTTTTGGCACACATGGTCGGGAGAGAAGCTCGGGATGTGTTTCTGGAGGAGTATTAATGCAGATTCATACTAACGTACATGATATGAGGGTTGAGTTACGGGATTAGTTTAAGTATCTTTTATCTCGTTATTACGTAATTATGTTTATGTAATATTTCATAGACGGTTGTTAGACGCAAGTATGTGTTACGGGAATTAATGATATAGCTTTATTACGAACTCTATGGTAAGATAATAAATAAATCTAACGGTTAAATACATAGTCTGGATAGTAAGGGTTATAAACCCTAGTTTATAGGAGTTACCGGATGTATGAAAATTAGCTAACAGCTTACAGGGTTAAGCTAGTAGTGGCTATCTTATGAAGTTCAATTTGTTTGGTAACAAGTGGTTATAGGTTCTAAGGAACTTGTTAAATTGTTGATTAGTTGTTAGTTTTTGGCAAGCTGAAAGGCAGCAGAGGCCAGAGACCAAAGATGGAAGTAATCCACTAACTAATAAGGTGAGTAACTTTACTCTAACACTGGATGTTTATTGATGTGTATTGTAACACAAATATGAGAATTTAATATATTGTGATATTGTTATATTATGTATCGTTGAAGTGATAGAATGATATAGTTTGATGAAACAGATTCAGGTGATAGTTGACATATGGAATGGAAAACAAATGTGAGGTACTTACTTTGGACGGAGAATTCCTAAAGGGCTTGTTATGATAGTGGTGAAATATTGGTTAGTTTGACAGTGTTGCCATGTGATAATTTTTATACAAAAAGGAAACAATAGCTAGTTAGTATAATTTTAGCATATTGAATGTGATGTATATCTTGGGTGATAAGTTAAATTATTAAATGATGCTACGTGTTGTTATGTTATTGTAGTTGTTATTCAATAAGCCTTATGGCTTACGGTGTTTGTTATTATTGTGTTGCAGGTTAGGTTGTTGTTGCGCCCGGTTCGGATCATGTACTTGATGCCAGTATGATTCCTGGTGATAACTTCTTGTATTCCAGTATGCTAGTGTACACTGAAATGTTTTATAAGGTTGTAAATAAAAGAAATTTATTAGGGTGTAAAGGTGTGAAAATTTTGGGTGTTACATGCCGCGACACTAACATGGTGTAAGAATTAAAGATGATCATTTCCTCCTACTAAAACACTTTAACCATAAATTTCTTTACCCAATTTTATTCATATTATAAACTTTTGATCATTTTTTACCAAACAATGAATCCATCTACGGATGAGCGTTTTGACAGAAAAAACAAAGGAACTGCTTGCCTCTTGGCACTGAAATAGTTTACTCGGTTCAGTTATTGGTTCTTACTATTCATCAAATTTGGTTTTCGGTTATATCGGTTCCAAGATTATTGGGTATAAGGTAAACCGGCTCCAAAAACCTGAACTGAATATTTAAAAGGATTTAAGGTAAACCGACTCCAAAAACCAGAACTGAACATTTAAAAGGATTTCTTTTTTACCCTTGTCACGTACTGTTTGGCGGGAACTTCCTTGATTGCATACAAAATATAGTATAATAATTATTTCACAAAAGGGAATTGGGTGATTTTCAAATGATAAATATATGTAGTTTCATTTAAAGAATTACCTATATGACAAAGAATCAAGTCAACATCAATCTCTCTCTCTCTCCACAAACTACACTCTAGTAGGTATCTGATTCAACATCAACTGCCAAGCCAAAATGTTCAAATTGATGGAATCAAATGTTGCATCTCTTGGGCATATTTCATGAGACCAGGGCGTCACTATCTATAAAAGATCTAGCCAACACCAACAAGTAATCACCATTGGAATCTAGATTCCAAATCCATACATCTATTTGATCTAAGATAACAAATGTATGAATCAAATCCTTCAATTCATTCCACTAAAAATCTCCCCCTATTTACAGTCTATGCCGGAAATTTGGCTAATCTAGACAACTTCATCCAATCTCTAACCAGATCTATTGTTCGACAACTCTAAGGAAGAGACACATGAAAATTTATTTTTAAGCGTCATATCCACCAACGAAACATCGTTCCAAAAGAGAGTTTGATTCCCATTACCAAGACTGAATTAAATCCTTCAACTCTGTAACATCCCGATTTTCAACCCAAATTTTACATTGTTATTTATTTAAAATATAGCAGAGTATGATTACATTGTGAGAAAACATGTTGCGAATGTGTGTGTGTGTGTACAATCAAACCTTGCCATTCTCACAAATCACTAAAGTACCTGAAAAACTTTTTTTTATTCAACTGGGTAAGCATGAGGCTTAGTGAGTTCCCCAAAATACCATATACCACAATACATATACATGCATACAAACAATGGCTCGTTATCTGCCAATTATATGTGTACTTACAACATACACACCATTTCGTTAACATGGTCTATGTGTACTTATGGCCTTCACGTCATTTCGTTTACACAACTCTATGTGTACTTACGACCTTCATGCCATTTCGTTAACATGCGGGCCTATAGGCTCCAAACCTCTTTAACTGTTATACCATCATCCCCTAACTAAGTATTTAACTACATCAGTTCCGCACATAGAGACTGCACTTTAGATTCTAATAGTACAAATATACATTCTACTCTACCAATTTACACTTAAGCACATAGAGACTGTTATATCAGCTCTACTCTATTAGTTTTATATCGTAACATACATGGACATGTATTGTAATACATAGTATTGTGAGATAAATCACCTGAAAAATCATTCCAACGATTGACAGTTATCTGGGTGATCCTACTAGCGATCCAGCTGACGGGTAATGCTTCTAACAAGTATTAACCTATAATACTATGACTTATTAATCTCTATGATGATCTACTATTGAAAGCTAGATCTTTCATTAATCTCAATGAATATCGAGAGTTCTATCAAATAAGGATCAGCCAGGTCGGACAGTTGGGAGGCAGGACCATTTCGGTAAATAACATTTCTGAAATCCAACAACCAAGTTAACGTCACCATTCTAGACACCTCTCCCGTAAGTAGATCAATCAGTATTATAATTGGAATTACTGATAAATCTTATTTATATATTCATAACAACGACTTTGAATATAAATATAAGTTACACTAAAAGCGTAGCTTGACTTACAAAGATCCTAGCGAAAACCGAAATTTGTGCTGGCAGAACTCTGACCCAAGCACTTATGTATGCCCGGCTCTCTAATGTCGCAATGCCTCGCTAAAGTACTCCAAAAATCCATAAAGGTCAGACTCAAGGAGTGGGAGGTCTCCAGAGAGTTTGGAGTGAAGAGGGTGTGACGAAATGAAAGAAACCGGAGATGTCTATTTATAGTAGGGGTGCGCGTTGCGCACCATAGAGGCGTGTCGCGCATCTTTTCGGGACTGATGACGTGGATTTAGTCAGAGGGTGAAACATGGCAGATGCCTGGTGGGCCGTGTCGGGTTGTATTTGCGCGCTGTGCACCTTGTCGGCGTGCGCAAAAACTTAATATTCTTCAAAAATTCGTATTTTTTTCATATGAACTCCATTTTCGACGTTCTTTATATCCACACGTAGCTATCGACGAGATCTACGACTTTCATTTAGACTCCTTCGGCTAACTCTCACTTTATTTTTTTAGTTATATATTTAACAGGCTTAAACTGTGAAAGCCCGTATAAAAATCATAACTCTCACATGCAATATCCGTTCATGACTGTCTTTATATCGATGGATAGGTATCAATGAGATCTTCAATACTCGTCTAGATTATTTTTCCCAACAATCTACCGATCCTAAATTAAGTTTTTGTGTCGCGCACTGCTACGCTGCAAGTTCTAAAAATCATAACTCCCTTTTATGAATTTAGATTTGGACGTTCTCTATATACACGCTCTCGGTTTTGCGATTACTATGACTTTCCTCAAGACTAATTTTCCTAAATAGTCTTCTATCAAAAACGTTTATTTACGTGACTGGTCGTTTATACTATAAGGTGAAAATGGGGTGTTACAATACTCCCCCACTTATAGAGATTCCGTAACCGAAATCCTACTCCTAACGCACCTAAGGATAATGCCTACACACTATCCTACTTAGGTTTCATGAGATCAACCTAATATCTAGCCAGCGTTGCCGCTTCGAATCTGGCCATCTGTACTTATTTAACCGTATAACTTCATTTTCTACTGTAGACATACTCCCGAGCTCCTCGCGAAGTCTTCCAAAACTGGGAATTCGTCGGTCTAGACTTCCAGAATTTACATGTTGCGTTTGACGATCGCATCCAAATGTAAAATGTCGACACCATCGACTGGTATTGAGGTGGTTACTATGGAATTTTACGTACGACATCCTACCAGAATCCATTTCCAGGAACATGCCTCAAAAAGGATTATGTTATATCGTTAAAACACACACGAACCTAGATTTTAAACGTGTATCATCCCAAAAATCATGATCAAAAATTTCATTTTAAACCACTAAATAAAACCATAGTTATCCAAATATCATATCATCAAAACATAAGTAATTGTATCTCATATCAAACATCTGTCAAAATATCAGAGTAAACATCTTAGGCTATAAACATATAGGTGTGTGCGATGCAGTCATCCCGAGCTCCTCTCCTTGACACTGGAAGTACCTGAAACCAAAACTGAAAACCGTAAGCACGAAGCTTAGTGAGTTCCCCATACTACCACATACCATACACACAAGCACATATACTGGACCCCCGCCCCTACATCGGGCCCCGCCTGGCATCGATCGCCGCTCGGTATACAAATATGTTTCTCTTAGGCCCCGTCTGTCTCTAAGGCCTCGCCCGCTATACGCATACAACAATATCGCATAATCATACTAGCACATAAAGAAACATACTCTATATGTATTTCATGTCCTAAGGCCTCGCCTATCTTGGGCCCCACCCCTGTCCTGCTACTGATGAGTCATGGAACCCCGTCCACACTCCTACTGATAGTGAGATACAGGCCCCCGCCCACACTCACTTCTCTCCTATCGCGGGCCCCACCCCTACTCTGCTATGGATGAGATATGGAACCCCATCTATACTCAGCTAGTTATGAGATACAGGACCTCGCCCACACTCACATCCCTACCAGGCACATACAAGTATCACTCAGACAACAAGTATAATCTAATATGCAAACATTCCTCGGGAACCGCCCAACATCAGACCTTGGTCCGGAATAACATACCATCATACAATGCGTAGGGCTAACCCCCGGGTCTTCCTACCATACATAAACTAAATGGGTCGGCATTATGGCCGTAGACCCATGCAAATAGTGAGGAGACTCACCTTGCACTGCTGAAGTCCTGCAGATAATCCTCTGGCTGCTAACTGGCAGATCCTCGAACTGCTGATCTCTCGAATTCCCGAGCTATCATTACCAACATAATACTTAGTCAAAATCCCATATTCCCTTAGATATCATTCCTTTCTCAAGACCCCTTCACGGATCAAACTTGGTCAAAGTCAAAGCCCAGTCAAAGTCAACACCCCGAGTTGACTCAACTCGTCTAGTCATCCTCCTGACTCGCCGAGTTCCCTTGCTACTCATAGTCGTAACAAAACGAGTCAACTTGTCGAGTCCCTCCTCGGACTCATCGAGTTCTACCTGGTACAGAATCGGGACCAATCGACTCGACTCATCGAGTTCCTCTATGGACTCGACGACTTCCTCAGTCTGTTTGGGACATATTAATGGATTAAGCCCCTATACTTCAGATCCAAACTTCATATATCTCATATACCCTGAAAATGTCCTTTTAAGGGTAAAGTTTCCAACTTTACCCATTAATACCTTCACTTAACGGGTTTAGCTCAAACCCTAACTCCTTAAGACCTAGATCTTGGTCCACAATCCATCATTACTCTAAACCAAGGCATATAAACTGAGATCTAGACTCTAAGCACTGTATCATTCGTAAAGCTTCTGACTTTTCCTCCCATGCATGGCCTTTTGGAGCTTAAATGGCAAAAATAACCACTTATAGCTTGCATGGGGCTTCAATGGCCATAAAGTTTGCACCTTTATGCCATGAAAGCCCTCTATGGCTCTAGATCTAGAAAGATGAACACTTGGGACGTTCATTTCCCAGGGTGAAGCTTCTTGGACCAGAAACCCACTAGAAAAGGTGATAAGAAGATCTAAGTACTCATTGAGCAAGGTGAAGACTTTCTTACCCAGAAATGATGAGAAAGGCAAGGTGTTTCTGGATCTACTAGTTCCTTCTTGGATCCCCAAACTTCTCCTTCTTCCTCAAGATCCAAACCACACAAGATTCACTCAAAAATGACTCAGAAGATCTCAAAATGGATTAGGGTTTCGAGGATTAGGGTTTGGGACATGGAGGCTGGAAATGAGGCTGATAGATGGAGATTATGATGCTTAAATAGGGTACAAAAACCCGGATTTAGGGTTTCCCAAACCCAGACCAACTCGTCGAGTTGGTGTCTAAAAACCTGCGTGCCAATTAGTTCCTACTCGTCGATTTTTCCTCCCTGGACTCGACGAGTAGACCTTCAAAATGCAAATTATCTTTTCCTCCATTAGTACTCCAGATTCCAGGTGTTACAACTCTCCCCCACTTAAACTAGACTTCGTCCTTGAAGTCTGCTACAGTCACCTACCCCGCAAACATCTCACAACCATCCAATACGATGCATAACCTTGTCTGCTCGGTCCAATCCTCAAAAGTACCGCTTCACTTGGCCTTCCGTCCTGTCTTCCTGATCGAAATGCTACTCCTTGGAGGTAAAATCTTGAGAGCAATTTAGTCACCGTAAATCCTGCGTACATTGCTCTCACCACAACCGACAATCCTTCTGGTGCTCCCCGAGTACTTACACTTGGCATCCAAGGGCTTCAACCATTACCGTGTTCAGTCAATGGCCTTCCCAAGGTAACTGTATATAAGCGACAAAACCCTCTTCTATCTCTATAAAGAATAAATCCTCTTCCATAACTGAAATCCTAGCCACTCCCAGTGACGGTCATTACGCCATTACCCACTGAATGATTCCACTTACTATGTCCAGATGCTGAACACCCATCTCAGCATGTGAATTAGATAATCCTTCGAGTAAAAGATTCAGCCCTGCAACGGTTAGACTCATATAAGAGTTGCGCAACAGAGTCAAATCATCAACTCTGAGATTATTTAATCCTGCTGTGAGTGACTACCTGTCTGAAGATCCAGCTGTCTCTTTTTGGCTTTTCGGATGAACCGAGACCACCCTGGTCCCAACTGATTTGCCATTATTCGGAATACCGGACTTCCACCCGGTTGTTGAACTAAAGAACACCCTCTCAGTCGCTCTCAGCGACTTCCGAAGAAACTTCGGCTATCGAAAACTACTCTATCTACATTGCCACTCATGGCTCTAAAATCTTGGGATCCCCGACCCCCTACCTTAACCCTATGGTCTCTGCCAGGTCCCACCTACATTGCTACAAGCACACGGGCCTCGCCCACGGGTCCCACCTAAACTATAGCACGGAGCGGCCTTTCCCACAAGTCTTACCTATCTAGGGCTACACATGTCCAACTCCACCTCGAATCCCATCGAACTATCCCTTCCTGATTCTGATCATGCTATCTAGGAGATACGGGCCTCGCCCACACTCCGCTAACTAACCGCTAATGAATGCTACAGATTTCCCGCAATCTTACAACACTTTTCCACACCGTCTAACTGCTGGTGAATGCTATGTCTATCCCGTAGTCTTACAACACCTTCTACGTTGTCTGGCTGCTGGTGAATGCTACAGCTATCCCGCAGTCTTACAACACCCTCCATGCTGTCTCAATTGATGATCGCCAGCCCGAAACCTCCATCGGCAAGCATACACATGACCTAATATCCTGGTGGAACTTGTGTCCTGACGGGAATTCTCCAACCTGGTCTCCCAAAACCAGCTATCAACACCAAGAAGACGTGAACCAAACGTTGGGAAGTTTCCTAAACTCCCAACTCACACAGTCCTCAATCCAAACAGCCACTGGGGCCGCTTTCATACCTGATGGGAATGCGAACTAATCCCACTTTCGCATTTACTCCTGTTCCTAAATACTTGGATGGTTCTCCCCCACTTCGATTCGACTAAATCCTTACAGTTTGCAGCTTGAAAAGGATTCCCAATCCTTCTTACCATCCAATGATCAATCTGCTGGAAACCAACACTTTCCACTGCTAGTGACCCAAAACAAATCAATACCAAATCCGTACACCCCTTGAAGACTAACGGAACACCCTCTGAGTTCCAATCACACTTGCTACAGCTACCGCATCCTGAGAACCCACTCTAAAAGAGGATGACCTCGAACTACTATTCTAGAAATCATGGTATGCAGATGCCATATAACCCGAACATAAGCAGGAAATAATACTTCCAAGATACACTTACTCATACCGATGCAGAACAATAACAATAAAATCATAAATAAAAACTGATAGGAAAGCAAAAGATACACACCTGCAACATCGGAAGCTGCTCGTGCCTCCTTTGTAGTCATCTGAAAAGCCCTGCTCCTCGCCGCAGACGCCTCTGTTCGACCCTGACGGTCGTCGTTGATCCTCAATGTCGCAGGGGTAGGTGCTATCACCTGACCCAATGCTGCCAAACTCGTACATTAGGCCTTATTGTGGCCTCGCTGACTGCAATAAAAGCAGATCAGGTCTGATCCATAGGCGGTGGTAGCAGTACAGTCTCTGCTAAAATGACTGATCCGTCCGCACTTGAAGCAACCAGAATCACCATCACTACCACTCCTACACGCACCCTCGTGTGTCCTGCCACACTTGCCACAACGGTTATGGTCCTGATGACCCCTCAATATAGAATCCTATGTCTTGGGCCTCTTGCCCGAACCTATGGATATCTACACCTCGTCCGACTTCCTCTTCTTCTCCGACTCCAAGTCGATCTCTCTCTCTCTCTCTCTCTCTATCTCTCTCTCTCTCTCTTTGGATCGAGCGATCATATACTTCAGCGTCTTGCAGCTGGACCGGCTCACAAACTGTCTGATATCGCTCCTCAGCATCTCGTGATATCGGGCCTTCTTCATCTCCTCGTCCTCAACATATTGCGGAACAAGAATGGCCCTCTCCCTGAACTTAGCGATGATCTCAGTCACCGTCTCCGTAGTCTGCTAGAGGTCCTGGAACTCCCGTGTCAGCTGCTGTACCTCAATCACTGGTGCAAACTCGGCCCTGAACCTGGCCGAGAAGCCACTCCATGTCATCGCGTCCAACGCGGCATCATCCCCAATAGCATGTCCAACCTCCTCCCACCAATCACGTGCTCTGTCATTCAGAAGACAGTAGGCGAGTTGGACCTTGTCCCCCTCGGGACACCGGCTAGTACGAAAAGCGTTGGCGACATCCACCAACCACCGACTGCTAGCTATGGGGTCCTTAGCCCCATGATAGTATGGAGCTCCACATGCTCTGAACTCCCTGAATGTCAACGTGCATGACCCCATCATGGCCGCCATCTCAGTACGGAACGCACCTAACCTCTAGTCCAAAATCTCCAAAATACCCTCCTTGACCGTACCGAAGATCACATGAGTCTGGTCCATACTACTGTGTATAATCTCAGTTGATATAAACTCTCTCATCCGCTCATCTAGCTGCCCGGCTCCAAAGCCCGAGCCTGATCCTTCACCGGCACCTGAACTGCCAACTGGTCTAGTGCGTAACGTCACCATACTGAAAATACACCATATCAATCATCAGAATACTCATCATAACTAGAGGGATCACACACACACTACAAGTTTCATGGTTTTATCTCAGCCCTCCTTGACTCGAGTACGGATCCTCTGCATTCAATAGTACAGGCCCATACTACCTTCCACATCTATCCGTACTTTCCTCAAGAATTGCCTCGACTCCACCAAATCCCTTTCACTATTACTATTGCTCCCAGCATTAATCTCATCCTAGGCTTGGCCTAGAGTAATCACCAACCCACTCTCCTCCATCAGTTGCATAAGAAGTCCCTGCTATCTTCCCTAACTAGCTCGTGAATACCATTACATATCACTAAGACCAGATAATTCTTCAAATGAGAGGTCTTACCCTACAACGGTTAGACTCAAATGAGAGCTGCGAAATAGAGCTAAACCTAACCTTCTGAAATTATTTAGTCCTCGTAATATGTAACTTAACATATTCGTTTACTAGTTAGTTAAAGATAACTAGAACTCCAAAAAGCACAAAGCAAGCAACATTCGAGCATTGAGTAACCATAATCAAGCATATCCAACTCAGGTCATCATATCACTGACTAATCAGTACTAGCATGTAGTTCATAAATCGCATACATATAACAGGCACATAAGGCATCCTTCCTAGATCCTTAGTCCTGATCTAGCATGCAATTCTCATAAGCATATCATAACTAAACAAACATGTATGGATAATTTGGGAGAACTTACTAGAGCTCGGCTGATTGCATGCACCACACCCTATTCTCTTTTTCAAAGTTCTTTTCTCTTTTCAAAATTCTTTTCTTTTTCTCAAAGTTCTTTTTATCAAAATGATTTTTATTTGAAAATTTTCATACCAAGTCCTCAGTTTGATTTCAGACACACCCGAGAGTGTGCCCGAATCCCTCAAACCAAGGCTTTGATACCAACTTGTAACATCCCAAAAATCAAGACCAAAAATTTCGTTTTAAACCATTAAATAAAACCATAGTTATCCAAATATCATATCATCAAAACATAAGTAATTGTATCTCATATCAAACATCTGTCAAAATATCAGAGTAAACATCCCAGGCTATACACATAATGGTGTGTGAGATGCAGTTATCCCGAGCTCCTCTCCTTGACACTGGAAGTACCTGAAACCAAAATTGCAAATCGTAAGCACGAAGCTTAGTGAGTTCCCCATACTACTACATACCATACACACAAGCACATATATTGGGCCCCGCCCGGCGTCGGACTCTATCCGGCATCGGGCCCCACCCGGTATCAGGCCCTGCCTGGCATCGAGCCCTGCTCGGTATACAAATCTGTTTCTCTTAGGCCTCGCCTGTCTCTAGGCCTCGCCCGCTATACGCATACAACAATATTGCATAATCATACTAGCACATAAAGAAACATACTCTAGATGTATTTCCTGTCCTAAGGCCTCGCCTATCTTGGGCCCCGCCCCTGTCCTGCTACTGATGAGTCATGGAACCACGTCCACACTCCTGCTGATAGTGAGATACGGGCCCCCGCCCACACTCACTTCTCTCCTATCGCGGGCCCCGCCCCTACTCTGCTATGGATAAGATATGGAACCCCGTCCATACTCAGCTAGTGATGAGATACGGGACCACGCCCACACTCACCTCCTTACCAGGTACATACAAGTATCACACAGACAACAAGTATAATCTAATATGCAAACATTCCTCGGGCATCACCCGACATCAGACCTTGGTTCGGAATAACATGCCATCATACAATGCCTAGGGCTAACCCCCGGGTCTTCCGACCATACATAAACTAAATGGGTCGGCATTGTGGTCGTAGACCGATGCAAACAGTAAGGAGACTCACCTTGCACTGCTGAAGTCCTGCAGATAATCCTCTGGCTGCTAACTAGCTGATCTCTCGACTTCCCGAGCTATCATTACCAACATAATACTTAGTCAAAATCCCATATTCCCTTAGATATCATTCCTTTCTCAATACCCCTTCACGGATCAAACTTGGTCAAAGTCAAAGCCCAGTCAAAGTCAAAGTCAACACCCCGAGTTGACTCAACTCGTCGAGTCATCCCCCTGACTCGCCGAGTTCCCTTGCTACTCATAGTCGTGACAAAATGAGTCAACTAGTCGAGTCCCTCCTCGGACTAATCGAGTTCTACCTGGTACAGAATCGGGACCAATCGACTCGACTCGTCTAGTTCCTCTATGGACTCGACGAGTTCCTCAGTCTGTTTGGGCCATCTTAATGGATTAAGCCCCTATACTTCAGATCCAAACTTCATACTTCTCATATACCTTGAAAATGTCCTTTTAAGGGTAAAGTTTCCAACTTTACCTGTTAATACCTTCACTTAACGGGTTTAGCTCAAACCCTAACTCCTTAAGGCCTAGATCTTGGTCCACAATCCATCATTACTCTAAACCAAGGAATATAAACTGAGATCTAGACTCTAAGCACTGTATCATTCGTAAAGCTTCTGAATTTTCCTCCCATGCATGGCTTTTTGGAGCTTAAGAGGCCAAAATAACCACTTATAGCTTGCATGGGGCTTCAATGGCCATAAAGTTTGCACCTTTATGCCATGAAATCCCTCTATGGCTATAGATCTGGAAAGATGAACACTTGGGACGTTCATTTCCCAGGGTGAAGATTCTTGGACCAAAAACCCACTAGAAAAGGTGATAAGAAGATCTAAGTACTCATTGAGCAAGGTGAAGACTTTCTTACCTAGAAATGATGAGAAAGGCAAGGTGTTTCTGGATCTACTAGCTCCTTCTGGGATCCCCAAACTTCTCCTTCTTCCTCAAGATCCAAACCACACAAGATTCACTCAAAAATGGCTCACAAGATCTCAAAATGGATTAGGGTTTCTAGGATTAGGGTTTGGGACATGGAGGCTGGAAATGAGGCTGATAGATGGAGATTAGGATGCTTAAATAGGATACAAAAACCCGGATTTAGGGTTTCCCAAACCCAGACCAACTCGTCGAGTTGGTGTCTAAAAACCCGCGTGCCAATTAGTTCCTACTTGTCGAGTTTTCCTCCCTGGACTCGACGAGTAGACCTTCAAAATGCAAATTATCTTTTCCTCCATTAGTACTCCAGATTCCGGGTGTTACAAAACGGTTTCTTTACCTAGTTCAGGTGTAACATCCCAATTTTTCAAAAGAAATTATTCATTTTTAAATAGCCAAAAACGCTTTCCATAAACCATAAAATCTCAAATACAATTGTTTTCAAATTCATAACAATAACAATATTATTTCAAATCATCAGAGTGTCCCATAAAAGCGCCTGAGAGAGAGTGCATGTCGCATCATCAAGTCTTTCCCTTGCCCTTAGTCTCATATCTACCTGAAACAAATCCATAAACTGTAAGCTAATGCTTAGTGAGTTCCCCAGAGCATACTCCACACAATTCACATAATCACATAATCATATTAGCTATAAAAGCTACATATATCACAACAGCCATGCATACAAACATATAAGGATGTCATGTGCTCCCCCACATGGTCTTATACCGAAGTGTCATGGGCTCCCCCATGGTCTTTAGCTGACAAGCCATGGGCTCCCCCACATGGTCTTTCATCCAATTGCCATGGGCTCCCCCATGGTCTTTAACTGACAAGCCATGGGCTCCCCACATGGTCTTATATCCAAGTGTCATGGGCTCCCCCCATGGTCTTCCCTGCAAGTATCATATAAACAACTAGCATACCACTTAGCATATAGCTAACTATCATACCACATATCTCTACATCAACTACTGTACCACATATCACAAAATAGGCCGACCTTGGTGCCTTAGACCCATTGGTATGGTGAGGAGACTCACCTTTCGTGAATGCTGAACTGATAAGATCCGATTAATCTAACGCATAGCTCCAACTCAACTGCCTATAAGCATCATGTGATTAGCTTGTCACAATCCCAAAATACCCCAAATACCCTCAAAGTCAACCCTGGTCAAAGTCAAGGTCAACAGTCAATGTTGACCTCAACTCGTCTAGTGCATCCAGCAACTCGTCGAGTTCCTTCAGAGTCCATACAACTGAATCCCGAGTCAACTCGCCGAGTCACCTAAGTAACTCGTCGAGTTCTTAAATGTCCAAAAGACCAAAAACTCATTCAGACCAAGAACTCCAATCCATCACTGATCTCACTCATAATCTCGAAAATGGGTAAACCCTATTCGACTCGTCGAGTTGGCTAAGCAACTCGTCGAGTCCCTTTAGCCCTTTTTGTGTTCAGTCCTTTCCAGTGGGATCCAAGGTCCCTTTAGCCCTTTTTGTGTTCAGTCCGCCAATTTCTCAGCGGATATACTCTCAGAGATGATAAAGTGGGAACTCTTCGCCAACCTGTCCACAATCACCCATATGGTGTCCACGCCCCTCGCTGTCCTTGGCAACTTCGTGATGAAGTCCATAGTGATCTCTTCCCACTTCCACATGGGAATGGGTAGCGGCTGAACCTTGCCATGCGACCGCTGATGTTCGGCCTTGACCTTCCTGCAGGTCAAGCACTGCTCCACAAACCAAGCGATCTCCCGCTTCATGCAGGGCCACCAATAACTCAGGCTCAAATCTCTATGCATTTTTGTAGCCCCCGGATGTATAGAGAACTTGGACTTGTGTGCCTCCTCCAAAATCTTCTGTCTCATACCTCCAGTCACCGGTACCCACACCCGGCCACACTGTGTCAGAAGACCTCGACTATCCCGAACAAACAAGGGATACTGACCCTGAATCCGCTCTATCTTCCAATTCTCTTTCTTCACACCCTCGACCTGAGCTTGTTTGATCATATCTAACAATGGAGAGATCACCGTCATCATCAAACAAACGTTCCCAATCGGGGAACCTTCCACTTTGCGGCTCAAAGCATCGGCCACCACGTTGGCCTTCCCTGGATGGTATAAGATCTCACAATCATAATCTTTCAGCAGGTCCAACCACCTCCTCTGTCGCATGTTGAGGTTCTGTTGATCCATCAAATACTTCAAACTCTTATGATTAGTATAAATAGTGCACCGCACTCCATACAAATAGTGCCTCCAAATCTTGAGGGCAAACACCACTCCCCCCAATTCCAGGTCGTGAGTGGGGTAATTCGCCTCATGAGGCTTCAACTGCCTCGAGGCGTAAGTGATCACATGCCCCATCTGCATCAGTATCGCGCCTAACCCTGAGATCGATGCATCACGGTACACTACCAAGTCATCCAGCCCCTCAGGTAGTACTAGAATCGGAGCCTCACATAACCTCTGTCTTAGGGTCTCAAAAGCCAATTGTTGACCCGTGCCCCATCGAAACGTCACATTCTTCTTGGTCAAGCGGGTCAAAGGCACGACGATCTTGGAGAAATCCTGGATGAATCTCCGATAGTACCCTTCTAGAACCAAAATCTACGAATCTCGGATGCGTTCTTCGGTACTTCCCACCGCATCACTGCCTCAACCTTGGGTGGATCCACCAAAATACCCTCCTGGTTGATGATGTGCCCCAAAAACTGTACCTCTCGCAACCAAAACTCACACTTGGAGAACTTGGCATAAAGCCTTTCCCTTCTCAGTGTCTCTAATACCTCTCTCAGATGCTACTCATGCTGCTCCTTGGTCTTAGAGTAGACCAGGATATCATCAATAAAAACGATCACCGACCAATCCCTCATCGGTCTGCACACCCTATTCATGAGATCCATGAAAGCTATTGGGGCATTGGTGAGACCGAATGGAATCACCACAAACTCATAGTGCCCATACCGAGTCCTGAAAGCTGTCTTTGGTATGTCCTCATCCCGAATCCTCATCGGATGGTACCCCGACCGAAGATCAATCTTGGAAAACCACAACGCACCCTGCAGCTGATTGAACAAATCATCGATCTTCAGTAACGGATAACGGTTCTTCACCGTTAGTTTGTTCAGTTCTTGATAATAATACACATCCTGTGTGAACCCGTCCTTCTTTTTCACGAACAGGACCGGTGCTCCCCACGGGGAACTGCTCGGACAGATAAACCCTCGGTCTAGCAGCTCCTGAAGCTGCGTAGATAGCTCCTGCATCTCAGGCGGAGCTAGCCGGTATGGTGCCTTGGCTATCGGAGCGGCACCCGACACCAAATCAATGCGAAACTCCACTCGCCTCTCCGGAGGCACTCCAGGTAACTCCTCGGGAAAGACATCCCGGAACTCCTATACAATCGGTACACTGCCCAAATCTGTCGTGGTCTCAACCCTCGTATCCGATATATATGCCAAAAATCCCATACAACCCTGCTGCAGAAATCTCCTAGCCCTCGCAGCTGAACAGAGAGTTGGCCCATGCGAGGCCCTCTCTCCATGAATAACAAGTTCTCCCCCACTTGGGGTTCGAACCCTCACCAACTGGCGCTCACAATCTATCATGGCCCTATTGCCCCCAACCAGTCCATCCCGACAATCACCTTCAGCCCTCGCAACGGGCTCAGGACTAGATCAACACGAAACCTCTCCCCAAACACATTCAGGACACAGTCCCGATACACCTTCGCAGCACTCACAGTACGGTCGTCCACAATCTCAACCTCAAGCGGGGAATCCAAGGTCCCCGACGCATCCCGGAACTTCTTGCTAAGCGCAAGAGATACAAATAATCGGGTAGCACCCGAATCGAATAGAACATGAGCCGACATACCATTGACCAAAAAGGTCCCTATACATGAGCACATACATATACATAAGCAATACAAATCAATATAAAGCAGGACAGATAAAACATATACCAACCACGACGTCTGGCGCTGCCCGAGCCTCCTCGGTAGTCAGCTGAAATGCGCGGCTCTTCACCGCTGGAGCATCCGCCTTAGCAGGGCGGCCATCAGTAATCCTCATTGTGGCAGCCGCAGGCGTTGCCACTACTCCTCCTCCTCCCTGCAACCTCGGACAATCAGCCTTTTTTATGGCCAGTCTGGTTACAGTGGAAACAAATCAGGCCTTTCTTGGGCCAATCCCTACTCAAGTGACCCGACTGGCCACATGCGTAACATCCTGAGCCCGCTATCCGACAAGCCCCACTGTGCGGTTTACCGCACTTGGCACACCGGTCACGGCCCTATTGGCCCCTACTGGAAGAATCCGAGGTCTTAGGCTTTTTAGCCTGACCTACTGTTGTTTGTGCCTGCTCCGGCTTCCGCTTGGTGCGGAAGTCTAACTCCATCTCCCGCTCACAGGCCTTCTCCACCATCTCATTCAGGGTTTTGCACCTTGTAAAGCTCACAAACTCCCAGATATCATCCCTCAGCATGGAATTATACCTCGTCCACCTCATATCCTCGTCTGTAACATACTGTGGGATCGACAATGGTCATTCCCGAAACTTGGCGGTGATCTCCGCCACAGTCTCGGTGGTCTGCTGGAGGTCATGAAACTCCCTCACTAGTCGTTGCACCTTAATAGGTGGTGCAAAATCCAAATCAAACCGCCTGAAAAACTCAGCCCACGTCATCTCAGCCACACCGGCTGCCCCCACCTGGCTAGTCACCTCTCCCCACCAGTGTCGGGCTCGATCTCTCAGCATAGATGAAGCAAAACAGACCTTTGCCGCATCAGGGAAAGAACTAGTGCGCTGGGCATTCTTTACGTCCGCCACCCAGCGTCGGCTAACTATGGGATCCCTGACCCCAAAGAACTCCGGTGCCCCACACGCCTTGAACTCCCAGAATGAGGGAGTTCGGGCCCCGACCTGGCCCGCAACAATCTCGGCTCTGAATGCCCTCAGCCTCTCCTCCATGATGTCCATCAAACCCTCCTTGACCGTCCCAAAAATCATTGGGGTAGCATCAAGGATGCCCCTCATCACCTCGGCTGCAATGAGCTCGCACAGGCTCTCATCAATAGGCTCGGTACCGCCACCCGACCCGGATCCAGATCCCGATCCTGATCCCCCTGCTCCCAATCGTGTCACCACCATGTTGAACTGAAATATCACGTAACGTAATGATTAGGATGTCCAAAAAGGGGATCCTCCCACACCGGTCCTCCTTAGAGCATCCCGATCTAACATTGGTTCGGGTACAGGTCCTATTCTTCCAGTAGTACAGGCCCAATACTACCTTCCACACCTACTTGTACCTTCCCCAAGGCTCTACCTGATAACTCCAATTCGTCCCAGAACAAAACATATTCCACAAGCTACAACATCACTCAAATCCTAGGTTATCCTAAGTCCACATCGAACTAATCATAACAGGTTGCCTTTATGCATGCAAATTATACACAGAAAATGATCAAATAGACTTTCGAATAATAGATTCTACCCTAGGACCACAACCAGACAAGGAACAGGAAATAAGGCCAAATCAATCATTCTAAGGCTATAAGCTCCTAACCGTATATAATTTTAAAAGCTATGAGCTCCTAAGTAACTCGTCGAGTTCTTAAATGTCCAAAAGACCAAAAACTCATTCAGACCAAGAACTCCAATCCATCACTGATCTCACTCAGAATCTCGAAAATGGGTAAACCCTATTCGACTCGTTGAGTTGGCTAAGCAACTCGTCGAGTCCCTTTAGCCTTTTTTGTGTTCAGTCCTTTCCAGTGGGATCCAAGGTCCCAAACTTCATATCCAACTTCTCCTAGTGTAGTTACCACGTAAAGTTGCAAACTTTACGTGCATGCAAGGCCTCACAAGGCTAAAACACCAAAACTAAGATTCCTACAAGGTTTTAGTGCATGGAAAGGGCCTAAGTTGGATAAAGTAAGCAACTTTATGTCATTGAAGACCTAGAGATGTCCAGATCTGGAACCATATCCTTGTGACAAGTCCAAATCTGAGTATGACACCCTTTTTGGCACCAAAAGTGACCATTTACTTCCAAGAAAAGAGATCTAAGCAACTAAAGGTCAAGAGAGTGACTTTATACCTCAATATGATCGCCAATATAGAGTAGATGTTGGATCTACTGCTTCCTTCTTTGCTCCTTCTTCTTCAAGCTCCAAAATCTTCACAACCACACCAAAAATCACTCTCAAAAGCTCTCTCTCTCTCCCACTCAAGAAGGTGGAAGGCTCAAACTAGGGTTTCTCTAGGCTGTAAGAACGATGTAAGAGGCTGCAAATGAGCCATAAGTTCTTTAAATAGGGTACAAACCCCTGAAAATTAGGGTTTCCCTTTATAGTGCCTACTCGTTGAGTCGGGGCCTTCCGACTCGTCGAGTAGATCCGAACTCCCGCGTCCTCATAAATGATCTCTACTCCACGAGTTGGAGCTCCCCAACTCGTCGAGTCCTAGCACAAAACCCTAAAAATTTAGAAAATTAAATAATACCTATAACAGGTGTTACTTCAGGTGTTCCAACATCTTGAATTTTAACCATAACTACTATAACGGGTTTACTGGCTTGAAAACACTAGAACCAATACTCTAATATTGGCAACGAACTCATAGTAAGGTTTGCTTATCTTCCAGCCTACTAGATCATAATGAACATTTGGTCTCCTAATAGCTCTCTCGCAAGGCTTTAACTACATTACCTATATCGATGTACAACTATTGTTTGAGCAATTTGTTCATGATACGCCGTGACAATTATCCAACTACTGGGATTATGATGCCAGATCGCTCTTGTCATCATCCCCCTTGGGCCTGAAGACTCACAATCAACCCTTCGGTGGTCTTAAAGACTCATAACCATTATCCGAATGTCCTAAAGGAACCTAATCGTCTTTATTCCTTGATATCTACTTATCACAACAGATCATTTCTTTAAATATTTGAGGCTATAACTAATTAGAGGTCCTTAATCTACATTGTACGGGTGATAAAGTCTAACTGTCTTCCTATGCCAACCTATGAACGTTGAAATTTGATCCTAGTTTTCTATTAATTATTACATTTATCGACTAAAGGAATAACTAAACTAAACACATAGTCTATCATGATGCCTAAAGTAACATTGAAGTATTATCATATGCTTAATGGTCATAGTCCCTTTCGAATGGTCTCCTTCTATGGGTTTCTAATCGTACTTACAAAAACACTCTCTCCCTTGACGTTGATCCTACTGGTAAAATCCTTTAGTATGGGTTAACTAAATCCTTTACTATGGTTGAAATCAAAGACTTATGTCTGGTGTATGTCTAGAGTACTTGATGATCTCTATGGAAAACCACGCTGCCTATTGTGTTCCTGGTCCTCTGTTGCAAGGATATATTCTTCATCCGTGAAGGTACGAACCTAGATGGTTCTCTTGGCTATATGAGTCGTATCTTGGAGTTTTCCAATTCCAAAATCCTATCAGACGCATGGAAGGAAATACCAACCTTTCCTCAATAAACTCATGGCTTATGGGTAATCTAACTAAAGACTTATTTCTTCTGTTAATCGCACAACAAAGTCGAAACTAACAACCTCCGCATTTTCGTGCTGCAACTCTCCTGTGTAACACCCATAAAAATCATGTCAAATTAAAACTTTTTAAAACATTTAAAACCCGATAATTATCACAAAATTGTTTTCAAAATGGTTCCATGTCAAAGTATCCCATAATCAAATCATAAAAGCATAAGGAGGTGCACGATCACGCCTTCGCCTTCCCGCGATCATCAGAAGTACCTAAAACATAATCAACAACTGTAATCCTGAAGCTTAGTGAGTTCCCCCAAAATACCAACGCCATACAACCATATCAATATCATATAAACAAACAGCATGCATAATGAGCCATCAGCCTAACTGGACCGCCTTGCAGGGCCATCAGTCTATCTGGACCACTCTCCGAGCCATCGGCACATCTGGACTGCCTCTCAGGGCCTTTAGCCTATCCGGACCGCTCGCCGAGCCTTCGGCCTGACTAATTCTCACCGACTATGTATCAAGACACCGAGGATATCATTTATAAGTGTGAGAAGTGTCAGAAAGATGCACCAATACCAAAGAGAGCTGTAACACCAATGATTATCATCAGCAGCCCATGACCATTCGTGTAATGGGTCATTGACATAGCAGGATCATTCCCAGAAGCACCGGGTAAAATAAAATTCTTACTAGTAGCAATAGACTACTTTACAAAATGGGTAGAGGTTGAGTCGCTAGCAACAATAACCGGGCACAATATTATCAAGTTCTTTTGGAAACAATTTATATGTCGATTCGGAATACCGCACACACTCATCTCTGATAACGGGACTCAGTTTGCAAACAATCCATTTCGGGAGTGGTGCGAGGATCTTCGAATCAACCAAAAGTTCACATTTGTAGATCATCCGGAAGCAAACGGCCAAACAAAGTCACTAATAGGACAATAGTCCATGGCTTAACAACACGATTAGATGTGGCAAAGGGATGATGGGAGAAGGAATTACCTAACGTATTATGGGCATATAGAACAATGCCGCGAACAGCAGCGAAATAGACACTTTTTAGTTTAATGTATGGGTCAGAAGCAATCATACCATTGGAATTAATGGTTCTCACCGAACGAACTATAATCTTCGATCAGACCAATAATGACAACGAATATGGAAAGGAGGGAAATAGCAGCAATATGGTAAGAGCGTTACAAAAAGCAGACCAAAATCCACTACAACCAACATGTCAAGGGTAGATCACTACAACCAGCATGTCAAGGATAGATCTTTCAAGGTAGGAGAACAAGTTTTAAGAAACAACGAAGCATGCCGACAAGAACCACAAGGGAAGCTAAGAGCCTTGTGGGAAGGTCCATATAAAATATATGAAGCAAATAGGGACAAATCATACATCCTACAGAGAATGGACGGGGAAATGGTGTCAAGGGGTTTGGTCGCGGGGCGGTGGTTAGTAATGGTTGACCGTTGACTTTTTGATCAGTTTGACTTTTAGTCAAACTTTAGCATGATACCTCTCCATAACCTCATGGTCCCGGTCCCTTTGGGCCCTCATCCTCTGCTTCTACCTGGCCAGCTGGGTATTGTTTCCCTCAACAACGTTCACTTTACCACTTATAGTTTTGAACTGGTGGCCAAGTTGAATAGTGCGGTCGAACATGAGTGATAATGCTTCCATATCTGTAGGGGTTGAGGGTTTTATCCCCGAGGACTACCCTACTTTGTACATATGCCTATCTCCTTGCTCCCTTATCAATTTTTTTACTACATTGGTGATCTATGTAGGGTCGTCAGTCCTTCTCTGTAGGACATCATGGCTAACTCCGGGTGGGTTGTTCTGCACCAGCTCATTAGGAAAAGGATCATACTGGCCAAGGTTTCTTGCGATCCTATGCAGCCTAGGAAGCTGGGTATGGGGCTTCTTCTTGACTCCACCACATACTGGGATAGATTCGTTTGCAGTCTTCCGAGCGTGAGGTATCCCGGAAACAAGTCGGTATGAAAGAGGTGGCGGTGATGCAACAGGTTCCTCCTCATCCATGGGGTTCACGTTGGCTACTGATTCGTGTGCCTCCGTCTGCATATCCTCTTCGGGTTCCTGCTCCAATTCCTCTTCCAGATCCTTCTCCAGTTCGCTTCTATGATAGGTATTGGCACTTCGTCAAACTGTGGGACTAGGTGGTGTCATGTCTTTCCTACCAGGTAATAGGGATCCCCCAATAAATGGAAGTTGTCAGATCTAACATTGGTTCGGGTACAGCTCCTGTGCTTTCAGTAGTATGGGCCCAATACTACCTTCCACACCTACATGTACCTTTCCCCAATGCTCTACCTGATAACTCCAATTCGTCCCAAAACCAAACCATATCCCACAAACCACCGCATACATCAATCTCAGGCGGTCCTAAGATTTGCTCTACTTATATCAATCAGACCAATCATAACAGGTTGCCTTTATGCATGCAAATTATACACAGAAAAGGATCAAATAGACTTTCGAATAAAAGATTCTACCCTAGGACCACAACCAGAAAAGGAACAGGAAATAAGGCCAAATCAATCATTCTAAGGCTATAAGCTCCTAACCGTATATAATTTTAAAAGCATACACATAGCAAGTTCCATACGACCATCAAAGCTCAAATATCATAATAACATGGCTAGCACATTGGGGAACTACTTACTTGGCTCGGCTGATCACGTGCGTTGCACTCTCATCTTTTCCTTTCTTTCAACAACTTTTTATGTCATTTTTGAAAACAATTTTACCATTTCCTTAGTTTAAGTCCTGACACACCCGAGAGTATGCCCGAATCCCTCAAACCAAGGCTCTGATACCAACTTGTAACGACCCAATTTTCAGAGTAAATTTTTCATTTTTAAAATGTTTGTGAGAGTACACGTCGTGCCATCACGCCTTGCCCTTGCCCTTGGAATCTAAAGTACCTGAAACCATAAACAAACATGTAAGCACGAAGCTTAGTGAGTTCCCCAGAACATACCCCACACACAAACCAAATAACATGTAAGTTATAAAAGCTACCTCTACCTCATAACACATATCAATTAGCTATAAAGCTACCTCTACCATATAATGCATATCAATTAGCTATAAAGCTACCTCTACCACATAATGCATATCAATTGACCATAAAGCTATCTCTACCATTAGCCACAAAGGCTATCTCTACCCTTAGCCATACAGGCTATCTCTACCTTTAGCCCTGAAGGTTATCTCTACCACTAGCCCTGAGGGCTATCTCTACCATTAGCCCTGTAGGCTATCTCTACCACATATCAATGCATAACAATGCCACACACATCTACACAGCAAGTATACCAACTATCATAAAATGGGCCGGCCTTGGTGCCTTAGACCCATTGGTATGGTGAGAAGACTCACCTCGAATGTAGAAGCTTCCTGAAGAAATCCTTAGCTGCTGCCCCGCCCACTTCCTGAACCATCAATACCGATCAATATACACAATTAGAAACTGGGTCCCATACCATAATTTTTAGTCCATGCATGGGAGTAAAATGACCATTTTACCCCTGGCCCAGTATGATCCAAAACTAAGGCCCAAATCTCGAAACAAAACCCAACACTAGGTAGGCTTTCCAAGCCCACTAGTGGTCCACTAATGGCCCAATTTTCTCAATTGGCCCCAATCCCTCTAATAGGCCTTACCCTAAGCCCAAACACATTCCTGGCCCAAAACATCTGACTCTTGATGGCCCACTAAGGCCCAAATACCCAAAGTCCACTGCTTGGCCCAACCCGGGGCCCAAAACATCACAAGCCCATAACTGATGAGTACGTGGGGCGTACTCATATGTACCCTAAGGGTACAGGCTGAAGGTGGTGTACGCTGCGCATACCTGCATGTACGCCCAACGTACTCCTCTATTAAGCTACTTTCCCATTAAGTGCTTAATACTCGGGATTTCAACATCAAACTTCAGATCTAAGTCCATTAAGACGTCTTAAGGCATAAAGCTGGCAACTTTATGCCTTTGCATGCTCCATATGCTCCCAACAACCCATTAAGACCTTTCCAAAGGTCTTGATCCATGCATGAGGTTAGAATACTCATCAAGATTGCATTATTATGAAGTAGATAGACCAAAGGACCTCCGATCTACACTTCCCAAGCTCTGGAGTTGCTCAACTCCCAAGAGATAGTCCATAAGCTCATAAGAAACACCAAACAAGCCCTAATCTAGATCTCAAGCTATAAGATAACAAGGTAGAAACTTTATACCTTCTGAGACTTTCAAATGAGCTGGAGAACCTGGATCCAAAAGCTCTTCCCTGATCAATGAGACTCCAAGATGATCACTCTTTTCCAAGAACACTAAGATGCACTCCAAGATGGCCTTACAAGCTCACACTCTCACAATTAGGGTTAGGGTTTCGAAGAGGGGATTAAAGGGTGAGAAGGAGGCTGACCCTTGAGGGTGTAATGTTCTTTATATAGTGTCACACCCTAAAAATTAGGGTTTAGTGACTCTGGGCGTACGTCTCCAACACCCGCGACCATTTACTCCATCTACGTTGGGCGTACCCCAGCTTACGATGGGCGTACTCTCGAGCTGGCCACCTAGCATGCATGGGATTTGCTTGGCACTAATTTCCATTAGGGGATAAAATTGACAATAACTTCAATGTGCCATAACTCCTTCATTCTAAGTCTGTTTCCTACGATCTTTATATCCACGAAAAGGCGGCGGGAAGCCCTACGCTCCTATCCATGCCCCCAAGCCTAACACCTCCCGGATAAGACCCGAGATCCCTAAAAGACCGAATCACCCCTACCCTTTGGCTTCCGAGACCACAACCGAGTACTTTCGAAACAAGGTGTTACAACTCTCCCCCCCTTAAATTAGACTTCGTCCTCGAAGTCATGCATCACCATCCCCGACATACCAGACTACGTGAGCAACACAGCCACAAACCCGGGAATACCCCAGTCTTCCCGAGGCAATCAAAACCAACCCTCGCAGGGTTCTAGAATCTGAAGATGAACGATTTCCTTACAACCTGATCACATCCACTCCATCTGAACCTAAAGCCTCGAGATGGTATGTCTCCCTGACGGACTTCCCACATCGAATCATCCTTGAACTGACTCCACAAGAGACCGGCCTAGATAGAATACTTCCCACTCGTAATACCTTGAGGCTTCTTAAAGAACAAAAGTCACCGATCAACTGCGACCACCGAATATCCCGCAATTCTGCACATAGATTCCAACTCACTGAAGTCACTCCTTCGCCCCTTGCTGCCACATGGCTGCTTTCATGAAGAACGGTCGGGACCTTCCTGGTCCCAACTTGTCTGCCAGCTATCCGTAACGCCGGACACCTTCCCAATTGTTGGGCCAGAGACACACGCTCAGCAGTCCCATCTGACCTCCGAAGGACACCTCATCTGACATTAACTGCCCTAGTATATTGCATTTGATGCCCTTGGCATCCTTATGCTCCCGAACTCCATCTCACGGAATCAAAATCCAGTACTGAATCTGCACGAACCCCGATTCAGAGTCCTCTCTGAAACGGGTCGATACTCCGCCACTACCTCGAGATCCATTATGCATCATAATATCCGATTACCCTTACATGACCGGTAAATAGATACTCTTAGCCGATCCCCGAGATTACCAGTTTCGTACCCGGTCCAACCACCAGGTTCCAAGAGATCAAATATCAGGACCACCCAGTCGTAGCCCTCCTGAGTCACGTACCGCTTATCCACAAGATTCTGCAACTCAAGGTCCAAACCCTTGCCTCAAAAGTCTCTACCAATTCCATTCCGAATTTCCATAACCATCCGGGCTCGCCCACAGATATTCGATCGAATAATCTTCTCCAATCATGATTCCACCTCAACTGTGGATTCCCCATGGCCTTGCGAACTGGTCTACCCTGGTCTAAGTCATCAGAACGAATTCATGAATGCTATAGCTACACCCGTAGACTTAGAACACTTCTCGCACAAACATGATCACTGTCAAGCCCTATCGCTCGTCAATCAATCCGAACGCATCTCGGCGTTGAGCGCCCACACGTCTTATCCTTCCAGTTGAACTCGAATACTGACTGGAACTCTACCTAGTTCCCTCCTCTAAATCCTGCCATATGGCATCAAGAAGACACGATTCCAATGTTGGGGAGTTTCCCGAACTCCCATCCCTCGATATCCTACATTCAATCGGCCCCTAAGGTCGCCTTTCCTCCCCCAATGGGGATGTGAAACGCATCTTCGTCTCATACTCGCTTCCATCCTGGATATCTGAATGATTCTCGCCCACTTAGATTCAACTAGGTCCACTCAGCACTCGAGAATTGAAGGATTCCCCAAACCTTCTCCCGTCCCCATTGACAATCTGCTGACGTCCAGTGCCTAACAGAGCTAGAGCAACGCGAATAACCCTTCCAAACAACATGATTCCTGAGAACTAGCTAGCACTTCTCGCATCCCAACAATTCCAATAACTCTAGCTGCTCGAACTAATATCGTCCGCGTGGCACCCATCGTGCGGTCATCTGCAATCTCTACCTCGAGCGGGAACCAAGGTTCCCGACGCATCCCGGAACTTCTTGCTGAGCGCAAGTGACACGAACGATCGGGTAGCACCCGAATCAAACAAGACATGTACCGACATACCATTAACCGTAAAGGTCCTTATACAAACATAATGCCCACATAAGCCGTAAATAATAGACACGTACCAGCCACAACGTCTGGCGCTGCCTGAGCCTCCTCAGTGGTCAACTGAAATGTGCGGCTCTTCACCGCTGGAGCATCCGCCTAGGCAGGGCGGCCATCGATAATCCTCATCGTGGCGGGTGCAGGCACCGCCACCACTCCTCCCCCTCCCTGCAATCTTGGACAGTCGACCAGCTTATGGTCGGTCTGGTTGCAGTGAAAACAAATCAAGCCCTTCGTGGGGCAGTCCCTGCTCAAGTGGCCCTGTTGGCCACATGCATAGCATCCCGTGCCTGTGATACGACAAGCTCCAACATGCACCCTACTGCACTTGGCACACCGGCCCTGACCCTGCTGACCCCTGCTGGAAGTGTATGAGGTCTTAGGCTTCTTAGCCTGACCCCCTGCTGCATGCGTCTGCTCTGGCATCCGCTTGGTGCGGAAGTCCAACTCCATTTCCCGTTCCCGGGCCTTCTCTACCATCTTATTCAGGGTTTTGCACCCTGTAAAGCTCACAAACTCCCGGATATCATCCCTCAGCATGGAATGATACCTCGTCCTCCGCATCTCCTCATTGGTAGCATACTGCGGGATCAACAAAGCTCGCTCTCGAAACTTGGCGATGATCTCCACCACAATCTCGGTGGTCTGCTGTAAGTCATGAAACTCCCTCACAAGTCGTTACACCTTAATTGCTGGTGCAAACTCCAAGTCGAATCACCAAACAAACTCGACCCAGGTCATCTCAGCCACACCGGCTGCTCCCACCTGACTCGTAACCTTGCCCCACCAATCTCGGGCCCTGTCTCTCAGCATACAAGAAGCGAATCCCACCTTTTCCGCATCCGGGAAAGAACCCGTGCGCTAGGAGTTCTCGATATCCTCCACCCAGCGTCGGCTAACAATGGGGTCCCTGACCCCGAAAAACTCCGGCGCCCCACACGCCTTGAACTCCCGGAATAAGGGAGTTCGGGCCCCAATCTGGCCCGCAACAATCTCAGCCCTGAATGATCTGAGTCTCTCCTCCATGATCTCCATAATGCCCTCCTTGACCGTCCCAAAAATGACTGGAGTAGCGTCAAGGATGCCCCGGGTAACCTCAGCTGCAATAAGCTCGCGCAATCTCTCATCAATCACATTGGTAGTTTCGCCTGATCCTGCCCCAGATCCAGATCCCGATCCTGATCCCCCTGCTCCAAATCGTGTCACCACCATGCTGAACTGAAATGTCATAAATCATAACGATCAGGATTTCCATATACGGGATCTTCCCATACCGGTCCTCCTTGAAGTTGTCAGATCTAACATTGGTTCGGGTACAGGTCCTGTGCTTTCAGTAGTACGGGCCCAATACTACCTTCCACACCTACCTGTACCTTTCCCCAATGCTCTACCTGATAACTCCAATTCGTCCCAAAACCAAACCATATCCCACAAACCACCGCATACATCAATCTCAGGCGGTCCTAAGATTTTCTCTACTTATATCAATCAGACCAATCATAACAGGTTGCCTTTATGCATGCAAATTATACACAGAAAAGGATCAAATAGACTTTCGAATAAAAGATTCTACCCTAGGACCACAACCAGATAAGGAACAGGAAATAAGGCCAAACGAATCATTCTAAGGCTATAAGCTCCTAACCGTATATAATTTTAAAAGCATATACATAGCAAGTTCCATACGATCATCAAAGCTCAAATATCAGAATAACATGGCTAGCACATTGGGGAACTACTTACTTGGCTCGGCTGATCACGCGCGGTGCACTCTCATCTTTTCCTTTCTTTTAAAAGCTTTTTATGTCATTTTTTAAAACAATTTTACCATTTCCTTAGTTTGAGTCCTGACACACCCGAGAGTATGCCCGAATCCCTCAAACCAAGGCTCTGATACCAACTTGTAACGACCCAATTTTCAGAGTAAATTTTTCATTTTAGAATAAGCAAACATATTTCCATACATTAAGAAATCCAGTTATAATTGTTTTCAAAACATAAGTCAATTACAACTTTTATTCCAAACATCAGAGTGTCCCATAAAATGTCTGTGAGAGAGTACACGCCGCGCCATCACGCCTTGCCCTTGCCCTTGGAATCTGAAGTACCTGAAACCATAAACAAACCTGTAAGCACGAAGCTTAGTGAGTTCCCCAGAGCATACCCCACACACAAACCAAATAACATGCTAGCTATAAACGATACCTCTACCTCATAACACATATCAACTAGCTATAAAGCTACCTCTACCACATAATGCATCTACCTCTACCACATAATGCATATCAATTGACCATAAAGCTATCTCTACCATTAGCCACAAAGGCTATCTCTACCCTTAGCCATACAAGCTATCTCTACCTTTAGCCCTGAAGGCTATCTCTACCACTAGCCCTGAGGGCTATCTCTACCATTAGCCCTGTAGGCTATCTCTACCACATATCAATGCATAACAATGCCACACACCTCTACACAACAAGTATACCAACTATCATAAAATAGGCCGGCCTTGGTGCCTTAGACCCATTGGTATGGTGAGAAGACTCACCTCGAATGCAGAAGCTTCCTGAAGAAATCCTTAGTTGCTGCCCCGCCCACTTCCTGAACCATCAATACTGATCAATATACCCAATTAGCAACTGGGTCCCATACCATAATTTTTAGTCCATGCATGGGAGTAAAATGACTATTTTACCCCTGGCCCAGTATGATCCAAAACTAAGGCCCAAATCTCGAAACAAAACCCAACACTAGGTAGGCTTTCCAAGCCCACTAGTGGTCCACTAATGGCCCAATTTTCTCAATTGGGCCCAATCCCTCTAATAGGCCTTACCCTAAGCCCAAACACATTCCTGGCCCAAAACATCTGACTCCTGATGGCCCACTAAGGCCCAAATACCCAAAGTCCACTGCTTGGCCCAACCCGGGGCCCAAAACATCACAAGCCCATAACTGATGAGTACGTGGGGCGTACTCATATGTACCCTAAGCGTACAGGCTGAAGGTGGTGTACGTTGCGCGTACCTGTATGTACGCCCAACGTACTCCTCTGTTAAGCTACTTTCCCATTAAGTGCTTAATACTCGGGATTTCAACATCAAACTTCAAATCTAAGTCCATTAAGACATCTTAAGGCATAAAGTTGGCAACTTTATGCCTTTGCATGCTCCATATGCTCCCAACAACCCATTAAGACCTTTCCAAGGGTCTTGATCCATGCATGAGGTTAGAATACTCATCAAGATTGCATTTTTATGAAGTAGATAGACCAAAGGACCTCAGATCTACACTTCCCAAGCTCTGGAGTTGCTCAACTCCCAAGAGATAGTCCATAAGCTCATAAAAAACACCAAACAAGCCCTAATCTAGATCTCAAGCTATAAGATAACAAGGTAGAAACTTTATACCTTCTGAGACTTTCAAATGAGCTGGAGAACCTGGAGCCAAAAGCTCTTCCCTAATCAATGAGACTCCAAGACGATCACTCTTCTCCAAGAACACTAAGATGCACTCCAAGATGGCCTTACAATCTCACACTCTCACAATTAGGGTTAGGGTTTCGAAGAGGGGATTAAAGGGTGAGAAGGAGGCTGACCCTTGAGGGTGTAATGTTCTTTATATAGTGTCACACCCTAAAAATTAGGGTTTAGTGACTCTGGGTGTACGTCTCCAACACCCGTGACCATTTACTCCATCTACGTTGGGCGTACTCTCGAGCTGGCCACCTAGCATGCATGGGATCTGCTTGGCACTAATTTCCATTAAGGGCTAAAATTGACAATAACTTCAATGTGCCATAACTCCTTCATTCCAAGTCTGTTTCCTACGAACTTTATATCCACGAAAAGGCGGCGGGAAGCCCTACGCTCCTATCCATGCCCCAAGCCTAACACCTCCCGGATAAGACCCGGTATCCCTAAACGACCGAATCGCCCTACCCTTTGGCTTCCGAGACCACAACCGAGTACTTTCGAAACAAGGTGTTACAGGTATAGTTAATAATATTTTATTACTTTATAGGTTTATAGGAATAAACATGATTATAAAGGCGTAGGTATAAAGAATGAACCTAAACGTAATGTGTTGTAGGTTTATAGGGATAAACCTATTCGTAAGATGTTGTAGGTTTAGGAATACCTAAACCTATAAGAGTAAGCCATATACTATAGTTGTGCTCTCATAGGAAAGTACTAATTCATTATAGTCGTTAGCTCTGATACCAATTTGTTACACCCCTACCGACGATGGAAACATCGGGGTTGCTACGTAAACGTTGGTTCACATTTAAACAACATATAATGAATAATACCAGGATTTATATAACATTACATTCTTCCAGAGAGTAAGTACAAATAATTGCATTGTTTAATAAATCCAAAAGCGATAGATACTAAATACAAGTTTTGCAAAGCGTAAGAAGTGAACAAAAGGCCTACTAAAATGGCCAACCATTTATTACAAGGAAATAAATCTTTCATCACACACAGAGTGTGTTCTTCCAGCTCTTATGTTCCTGAAGATACATACGTTTAAAACAATACGTCAACAATAATGTTGGTGAGCTTTACAGGTTTTGACTCAGTGCGTTTATATAATCAAAAGTGTGTTTAAAACTAATGAATTATAAAAGAGTAATTTGCAATTTGTTTACACTTGTAATTCCATACAAGTAAAAAAAATTTGTTTATCAATTATAACATTGGCTATAGTTAAATAAGTGTGTCGTGTTTAATCTTTATAAAACATTAATTATGTAAATAAATATTCAACACTTAATCATTTGAATAAATCGTTCTCATTTTATTCCAGCACATTCTAAAATGAATTTTCGGGTTCTAATATGAGCCTATAACCGAACTATGGACGAGAAAGCCTCTGCAGATCCACTGTATATATACTTCTAAAATGTTGAATCATATTTATTGTTTATTTGTTCACATGAGAAAGAAGCAAAAAAGTAAGTTGTGAACATATGTTCATCTGTGAACATTAATGTATTTCATCAACAGTTGCAAACAACAAGCGTTTGTTTTTTTGCCATCGATAAATCTAGAGGTGAAGTTGAAGACTATGGTGGGATGTGAACTTGTAACAGAATGAGATATGAACCCACATAAAGTTCACTTATATATATATATATATATATATATATATATATATATATATATATATATATATATATATATATATATATATTACAACATGAACATACAATGAATCTACTCTATCTTCCCTCGTGCATAAATATATGTTCAAATGTTCCTTTATGAATTTGCTCTATTTTCTTTCTTTCTTCTTTCAATAGCTTTCTCCTTTACTAAAAATTAACCATATGAATATGTGTAAGTTTGATATGTGCATATTTAGCTATATATTTAGTATAGATTTTTATTATTATTTGGCTAATTATTTGCAAATTATGGACAAAAGGTGCTTAATTGTGTTTAAATTGTATTTTCAGTCCAAAAGATATGCTCGGAAGCAAAAGGACGCAGGAGATGCATTCGGAAGCTCGGGAATTGAAGAAGGAAGAAAAAGAGCCAAAATCCTGAAGTACTCGGCGAGTAGGGACGTCTACTCGACGAGTAGGCACGAATGTTCGCGAAGTAAAACACAAAGTCCTTACCGTACACAAATTCTTCAAGAGGACTCGGCGAGTCGGTTTGCTACTCGAAGAGTAGCCTCTGTTTTCTGAAAACTATAAATAGAGGTGAATTTCGAGTCCAAAATTCTCTCTGGCTTTTTGGAGATTACTTGGCCACTAAGGAGACTACTGGAGACCTGAGCAACGTGAGAAGAACCCTAATCCTCAATCCAAAGAAGATAAAGGCAACATAAGTTTACTTTTCCACTTTATCTTTGAATAGAACCATGTTTGGATTGATTGAATTCGTTTTTAGGTTTTTATCTGCTGTAATTATGAACTAACTTCGTTAGTTTCTGTTTAGGGTAGATAAGTTTGCTCCTATGGATTAATTTATGTTTGGATTGATTGTTATTTGGTGAATTTTTGTTAAATTAAGCTTGTTAAAGACCCTTATGCATTAACCACAACTATTTTCTGTTAATTGCTAAGTAATTAAGTTGCATAACATCTCTTAATTGCTTATCTCATGTGATTTATGTGAACACATTGTTATGTGCCTAGGAATAGTGAATGTGAAACTAGGATTAACTAGAGAATGGGTAAATTAATGTGTGAGCTTGTTTGATAAACCATCAACAAGGGGTTAATTGAATTACTAATTTAATTAGCTAATTACAAGTCTTAATTAACCCGAATAAATAAACTAGGAAATTTATTAGTTTAACCAATTGGCCACTGTTTGAATTAATTTATTTTCTAAGGATTGGTAATAGCGAATGTGAATCTAATCACCTTAGTCGGTAACCAATAACAATTAATCAATTGCATTGCCATAAAATTAACCATAGGAGTAAATGAATCGAACCTAAACATAAACCCTTTTGATTATTGAATTTAGTTGATTTTTACTTGCTTTTAGCTGTTAGTTAAGTTTTAATTAAGTTTCTGGTCTTGCAAAACTAGAGAAAACTCTTCTATTTTACTATTTGTTTTAGATAATTCTAGTAGTTAGATTAATTTCCGTTCATTGAGTTCGATACCCTGCTTGCTAAATTATACCAACAATTGACAGGTCCACTGCCTTTTGTGCGTCAAATTCATAATTAAAAAGTAGGAATAAAACTAGTTCGTTTTACACAGATCAAAGTTGATTAGAGATTCTGAAAAAGTTAATTCAGCATAAATGAACATATGTTCATAATTGAACATGTGTTTATTTTATCATCATACCCTTAATGACATGATTTAATCCAACGGTTTAGAGGGTGGTTATGTAGCTATGTGTTGAACCATATATATATATATATATATATATATATATATATATATATATATATAGAGAGAGAGAGAGAGAGAGAGAGAGAGAGAGAGAGAGAGAGAGAGAGAGAGAGAGAGAGAGAGAGAGAGATTTATGTTAACTGTACCCAAACGTATTTTTCTATGGAAGCCCATTTTCAACTGAAAGCTTATAACAAGTTTGATTTTGCTTATCGGGCCTTTTGGCCCAAATGAAAAGCTCAACTAAACTCCATGGGCCAACCGCCGCCGATGATCTCAAACTCTCCTCCGGTCTCCCTCTCTTTCTCTCTAATGGCGCCTCCGAGGATTCTATTGACTGGAGATCCCCTTGGCCACCTATATCAGCTCTTCAAACGCGTTTCATCGGTATATATACAAACACAATCATTTATATGTTAATATGCGTATGTATTGATATTAAGTTTTTTGAATTTTGCACTTTGTTTTGTGGTTTTAGGTTAATAAATCAACCGGTCCATTTGATGCCGTATTATGCGTTGGGCAGTTCTTCCCGGAATCGTCCGAACATTTGGAGGAGCTGACTGAGTACGTAGAAGGTCGGAAGAATATCCCGCTACCGACCTATTTCATCGGCGATTATGGAGCTGGAGCTGCCAAGGTCCTATCAGCTGCTGCGAAGGAGACTGGTAATCAAGGGTTTAAGATGGATGGCTTGAAGATTCGGGATAATTTGTACTGGTTGAAAGGCAGTGGCAAGTTCACACTCCATGGTATGTTTTTGATTGTTAGAATGCACAATAAATCAATAATGCAATAGAAATGTACTTGTTAACTTCCAACTTCTTTTCATTTCAGTAGTTACCTACCTGTGATTGCTGATTACTGTACTCATATCTAGGTTTATCTGTGGCATACTTGTCTGGTAGGCGATCACCAAGTGGTCTAATTTATGGAACTTATACCCAAGATGACATCGATGCTCTGAGGGCATTAGCTGAAGAACCTGGAATCATAGACATATTCCTCACATATCCTTCTTACCTCTTTCAGTTTCAGTCCATTCTATTTCTTATAGTTACATGGGTGATGAGTTTATATCATAAGGTTTCATTTCCTTAACTACTACTCACTAATGAATGGCCCGATGGAATCTTGAATAGAGCTTCAACATCCAATATTCCTCCAGGAATATCAGATTCCACAGGTAGTGATGCTGCAATATCAGAGCTAGTTGCAGAAATCAAGCCCCGGTAAGTTTAAAATTCAAATGTTAAAAGTTTATTTATGGTTGATCTTAATTGAAGTTGCTCTTATGGTCTATGGTCTATGGTCTATGGTAGCTACCATGTTGCAGGATCTAAGGGTGTATATTATGCTAGAGAACCATATATGAATGATGATGCTGTACATGCAACCCGTTTTATAGGATTAGCTCCAGTAGGAAATGCATCTAAGCAGGTAAAGTCAACTATTTAACTATTTCACATCATTTGGTATCTATTAATCCTCATTTTTTTGCTATGTGTAAATTCTCTCAGAAATTTATTCATGCAATTTCTCCAACTCCAGCATCTACCATGTCTTCTACTGAGATATCTACCAAACCACCAAACACCACCTTATCTCCATATACTCAAGCAGAACCAGAAAAAAGATCTGCTGAAAGTGTTTCAGATTCACAGTATTGGCGATATGATGTCTCAAAAAGACAAAAACTTGGAAGTGGTGAGAGTGATAAGTTGTGTTTCAAATTCATTTCTTCTGGTTCTTGTCCACGTGGCGACACGTGTCACTTTCGCCATGATATGGAAGCAAGGGAACAATCCATGAGAGGTGTATGTTTTGAGTTTTTGAATAAAGGGAAATGTGAAAGAGGTGAAGATTGCAGCTATAAGCATAGTTTGCAGGAAAAAGGAAATTCAAGATCAAAGGAATGTTGGTTTTGTTTATCGAGTCCAAATGTGGAATCACATTTGATTACCAGTGTTGGTGAGAATTGTTACTGTGCTCTTGCTAAAGGACCATTGGTTCAAGATCATGTACTCATATTACCAATTGAACATCTACCAAATACTCTCACTTCACCTCCAGAATGTGAGATAGAGTTGGTTAAATTTCAGAAGAGTCTTAAAGATTATTTCAAGAGCCATGGAAAAGAAGTTGTTTTCTTTGAGTGGGTTTACATAAGAACAACTCATGCTAATCTACAGGCGATTCCGGTTCCTTTATCAAGAGCATCTGCTGTTCAGGATATCTTCAATTTAGCTGCTGAAAAGTTGGGATTCAAGTTTATGGTGCTAAAAAGTAAGTGGCTGTTTCATTTGTACGTAATGAGCTTAATCTTTTAAATACTTTTGTTTCTTTTTTGTCTTTATCTAGACGGAATGACTTAATGGGTTAAGCCAAAAACAAAACCTGACTTAATGCAAGGGTAAAATGGTCATTAGGTTGAATCTTGATCCTTTTTTTTTTTGTTATTATTATTGTAGGTGACAAGAGTTCAGAGGGAAGAAAATTGGTGCGTAGGGAGTATGATGGAAAAAGTAGTTTATTTTATGTGGAACTCCCTGGAGGTATAATATTATCACATGTGGTTGAAGAGAATGAGAAATTTCCAGTGCAATTTGGTCGTGAGGTAATAAATTATTATTATTATTATTATTTGGTGTATAAAATTTATAGATATATAATGGAAATGGGAATTTTTTTTTTTTTTGTGAATTGCAGGTTTTGGCAGGGTTGTTAAACATGGCAGATAGGGCTGACTGGAGGAATTGTAAGCTTAGCAAAGATGAAGAATTAAAAATGGTTGAAAGATTTAAGACTAGTTTCCAAGAATATGATCCGAATAACTAATTCATGAATGTGTATTGAGCATAGGAAAGATTGTGGAAAGTTGTTTACATGATCCAATTGACCAAGTCATTTTTTTTAATCTTTTTTTGGTGTGGAAAATGTTATTGGTAAAAAAAATCTTATGATTTCTAATTTTCTATGCTCTAAAATGTAGTAGAGGTTGATTTGTCAAAACAGTTTAATAAAATTATATTACTAGGTTGATCAAATACTACAATTAATCTTGGGATGATAAAACAGCCCCTTTCAGAAATTTTATCCTGTAAGCCACCAAGCTGATGGTTTTGTAAAACATAAAGTAGTTTGTAATAAGTATGTTCAATCACAAAACATAACTAATTCATCAACATTCTATAAATCAATATTAGAGGAGCCAATTCATCAACATCAATGTTATGTGAAAAATTATATTGAATTGGAGAAATTTAACATCAAATTTGATGAAAATTTGAATTTTGATTTTAGGTTGGAGATGTTTAAGTTGATTTTTTTTTTTTTTTTTTTTCACTGTTCGAGGGTATTATTGTCTTTCACAATATAACATCTTTTCCCTTTAAAAAAGACGTCAAAGAGTTGATACGTTGCAAAACCCACCATAACCCTACCCCTGCGGCGCCGGAAACAACTAACGAGTTCTATACTACGCATGGCTCCAGTTACCTCCGGCGACAACCAATCGAAACAGAGAATCCCTCGAGATACAGTCAGGAAATCTCTCATCTCTTTGATTAAATGGAAAAGGAAGCAAGTCTCCGATCAGAAAGAGCCGATTTCCGGCGACGTTGATGATTTCATCTACCTTCTCTTAACTCTCAAGAAAATCCCAAACAAAGACTTCACCAAAAGCCCTAACAAAATACCCATTCCCCACTCTCTACAAACTTCGCCGGAATTCTCCCGCAGTTGTCTCATAATCGACGACCGGCCGAAACCCAACTCCCAGAAACTAACCGTCGAATTCGCCGACAAAAAAATCAAATCTTTAGGCATACCCATCTCGAAAATCCTCAAACTCTCCAAGCTCAAATCAGATTACAGATCCTTTGAATCAAAAATGGAACTATTAAACTCATTCGATATCTTCTTGGCGGACCGGCGAGTAATCGACATGCTGCCGGGGATATTGGGCAAAGTGTTCTACAAGAACAAGAGAAAGATTCCGGTGCCGGTGGAATTAAAGCGAGATGGCGATTGGAAAGAGGAGATTGAAATGGGGTTTTGTTGTTCTTTGTTGTGGTTAAGTAAAGGGACTTGTAGTGTGGTGAAAGTTGGTAAATTTGAAGGAATGGAGGTGGAGGAGATTGTTGATAATGTGGTGGCTGCCGTCGGTGGAGTGGTGGAGGTGGTGCCTAAGAAATGGGTGGGGGTGAAATCGTTTCATTTGAAGTTTTTTGATTCATTAGCATTGCCGATTTATCAAAGAAAGGAGGATCTTATTCGTCAGAATGGGATTACAAAAGTGTAGGTGAAATATGAATCAAATTCTCAAGCTTTGTTTTGTTTTTGTTGGTAGTTGTATTTGCACTAGAAATACATTTTTATAATTGTTGAACTGCATCACAATTAACAGTTAAAAATAGTTGTTGAACATGAGTTATGGTCATAAGTATGCTGTTGTTTTGCTTTAGTTTTTTTATTTAAAATGAGTAATCATAATAAGTTATTATTATAGACTAGCTCTTTTATTTTTACTAAATTTTCTATGCTTTAAGCATGTAAGTCTCATAAACTGTCACCATTGTAGGTTATCAGCAAAGATTGATAAATTAATGGAAGGTCTTTTCAGTGTCTTTTTCTTTTTTTTTTTTTTTTTTTTTTTTTTTTTTGCGTTCTCGTTTAAATTGGCATTCTTATGGGGCTTCTTCGTTTTTTGGGGATAATAACTTATATTGGTAACACGGCATTCTCATGGTTTTATTTTTTTTGGATAAGAACTTATATTGGTAACACAGATTAGGTTTTGTTCATATTTAGTGCTTTGTATTTTTTTTTGTCCACGTATTTACCATTAAACTTGTTCCGACTGTTCATATTACATCCTTATAACCGGTTGGTGTAGGTTTTAGCCGGTTTCCGGCATCTCTGGCAGCTCCGGTCGCTTTCATCGGTGAGTCTTCGGCCAATGTGATTTTTCCAATGAGTTCTTGGCACATCAGAACACACATACTCCAGTGAGTTTGTTCTTCAACAATCAACATACACTTATGAACAGATCCATACATACATACACACACTCGAATGTGTGTTTGTGAGCGGATATGGAAATCATGTGTGTGTACGCAAGAAGCCAAGAACAAACCAAGATTCTGATGAATCAACAACATACACACATCTGGAAATCGTGAAGATGTGTGTGTGTACATCTCTAAAAAATCGTGAATATGTGTGTATGTGTTTGTGCGCAGATGTGAATCGTGTTCATCCTTAGTAAATCTGAAAAACCTAAACTATGTTACCCTTATAAGTAATTAGTCATTGTTTTTACATTTTAATTATGATTATATGTTGTTTAGAAAGGCACTCATAAATCTCATCATGTGGTAATGACAAAGGATTTCAAAACGTTTATTTTAGGAAGCTTCGATGATTTTGCTTTGATATCTAAAATTGTAGCAAAGCAATACTAATCGCAAAAACTCACTCCCATGAGAATTGGGTAAATGGGAGATATCCTACTTTGGAATGATGATCTACAGGACAAGGACAAGGCAAAAAAAGAAGAAGGATGGAAGGTCATATTGATTGAAGAAATAAATAGAGAAGTAAATGAGATACAAGGAAAATAGGTGAACATTGCACGAGTACATAAATAGCCAAAAACAAAGACTAGCATTAAAACAGGAAGCATATATTAACGATACAAGCTAAAACTTAGGTAACCAAGTAAGACGATAAAAATAGAGGATCAAACAAAAAAACACAATGAAAAGAGGATGTAGCACCTAAAGTCCTAAAGTACTCATACACTACATCACTACCTTAGTATTAAGCTTCAAGCCTCTTATCTAGCCTCTTATGGGAGGGAAGTGTAAACTATTTCAAGTCTAATTAGTCTAACATCATGATTTGATATCTTCTCACTTCCTTCTCGGGCATCATCTCCTTGCAGCATCAATATTACTCGTCTACATCCTCCTTAACGCAATTGTCAGGTGTCTTTTAATTTTATAGACATATCTGAACCACCACAACTATTCTTCCTCACCTTTTGGGGACCATCATCGTTTCCATCGAATTTCGGATTGTTGTATTAAATACCATGTCCAACATTCTCCTTGTTGCAACTTCCATCTTCTCGTGCTCATAAATCGGCAGATATGTGGATCCATACAACTATGTAGATTTTTCCCTAAAGTTTCAATGAGATTTTTTTGTCACACAAAACTCTTTTGGTTGCTCTCCGGTTCAAGCATCCCATCTTTGTGCAACGAGTAACATCATCCTCAACACCTTCATTAAAAATCATACACATGTACTTGAAGCTCTCTTTCGTATGTACGAGTTGCTTACCGATATACATTTCTACCAAAACAATATTGTCAACAAAAATCATACATCATGACTCCATGAGTCTTGCATACGATCTTGTTCATAACTCATAAGTAGGGCAAAAATGTTAGTGTAAAACGTCGACCGACAATACATGTCGTGTATAGCCTTGATATACATGCGATCCCAATTTCTAAGGTTGTGGCAAAGAATTTGTAATTTTCTTATGATGAAAAAAGTAGTTTCTACTATACCAACAATAGTTTGTAAAGATGGTAAAAGGGTAAATAAAGTTTCATATTTTACGAACATTGTAGCTTTAGTAAAACAAAAGTAGCTCTATCATTTTAACAAGAAAAAAAAATAGTACAAATCAAACCAAACTATTTATTCGATGCTACAAGTTCACAACGAACATCAAATAATAAGCTACAAAAAAGAAACCAAAAGTCCTATAAAAATTTGAAACTCGGCTCACCTAGTTTTCAACAAAAGCCGCATTTTTAACACCCTTGGAGCTTTGCTTCCTTTTTTTTTTATCTCGAGTCCCATATCATATTTGTGCACGCATAAAAAGTATCATAACACTTACTTGTAAACAAAACTCAATCAAGCACTTAATTCATTTTGCTTTGAATTTGTCGATGAACATGCACTAAGAACTCAACATATGAGAGACCATTTGGAGACTTGTCTTCCACCATGTACGAGAAGAACAACACCCCTGAACAAAATAAAACTTATTATTATTATTATCAGTGTTTCTTTTTGACTTAATGCAGAAAGAAAGAAAGAAAAGTTACCTGATGGATCTCCTTTCTTGCATAATTTTAAGCTGCAAGAAATAAAAGATTTTGTTAAGAACCAAAACAACCAACATAAAAGTTATTCTCATCAACAAAAAAAGAAAGATTAAATGACTATTAAAGAAGTGCAACAAAAAACAATATACATACCGAAGATAATTGCATCTTTGGCTCCTAATCTCATTTATGACCTCATTAAGCTTCTTTGACAAAGGATTATCGTATTGCTGCAACACAAACTGAAGAAGAAGAAAAAAAAGTTATCAATATCTGCTTCATAAAACATTGATCAAAAAAGTACATGCTACACATGGTCAATGGAATGAATCATTCCATTCCTTGCATCACTCAAAAAACAAACAACTTTTTAATCCCAACGGAATGAACCATTCCATTCCTTCCTGAATTCCGTTCCGTCATACCTGACTGGGAATCTCATCAACAGAAGAAATGCCAAACAGTTGTCGTGTTGTGTCAGGATCTACAGAGCTTCCAATATAAATTAAACAATCCTCCCCATTTTCAAGAAGATAAATTCCATTGTCATTCACTTGTTCACTTGATAGAGGAATCGCAACCGGAATCACAGATCCATCTGTTTCCTGTAACCTCAGAAACAAACAAAAAAACAAGTAAGACACCATATAAGGGAATCTTAAAAGACAATTTTACCCTTTACCTTTGAATTAAGGTCGTGAACACTTATCATTCTAGGGTACACAAGCGGAACCGCCAATTGCGCCGAAAGAGGGAATACATAATTGATCCAGAATGACCGCTCGTCTATCCGCCCATCCGTCCGCAATCCAATACTTTTAATCAAAGCTAAAATAGAACAAACCAAAAAAAATCAAAAAAAGACAAATAAATAAATAAAACAATCTAGAATATTGGTGGAAAAAAACATACCGAGAGTGTACAAAGGTAACAATTTGAGTGCTTCCGGAAGAATAAGCTGTCCTGATGAAGACACAGTGGCACAAAACTTGCGATACGCGTGAAGAATATTGATGCAAAGATTTGTGACTTGCTCCCTTACATGTAATAACGGATTTGTAAGGATCTCATTTGCAGCTGTAGGAAATAAAAATAATAATGAAATCAGTAATAATAAAAATATTTAAGTAAGCTGTAAGCAAGGATTAATTAATAATAAATTAACTACCTTGCTTTAGAAAACATGAAAACTGTGTATCCAAGTCAGCTGAGCGGAAGAGATTGCTCAACATGGTTGTGCATGGCAATGACAATGTAGAGACACGTATTCTTCTTTGTCCATATACAGTTGTATAGAGAAGTGCACACTAGCAAAAATATAAACATACAATAATAATTTAAGTGGATGTGAAAATATAAACGTCATTATTATTAGGTCATTAAGATAAGACAAATGGGATACCTGAAAAGAACATTCTGTTCCATCCTGCAGTTTGTCATCATGTTTCAGAGTCACCATGATGGTTTTGTCACAATCAATCTGAAAAAATAAAAATAAAAAATTTACTACTTTTAGTTAGAAAAAACATAAACTCGAAAGTGAAGCAATGGAAGTTTCCGGAAGGGGAGAAAGACAAACTGCAGGGAGATCGACATCTGTTGGGATGCGTTTACAGAAGTTTCCGGAATATTCTTGTACTTGAAGACCCTGACTAGATCTAACACGCATCACAGCTTCAAATCCTTGTGGTCTTGTGACATTCCATCGAAGATCATTGTAAAGTTTTGCAGGATCTGAAAGAGCTGAAAACGGGTGATAATAGTACAGCTGTCCTCCTGTTGTTCTTGGGATCACAGAGATTGAAGCAATGTCTACATAACTTTGGGTCGTTATAAATACATCAACAGAAACCTGTCAATATTATCAAAATAAGTTTTTTTTTTGTGTTTTTTTTTTAAAAAGAAGACAGCATGTGTAGAGAACTAACTAAAAGGTTTTCTTTATAATATTAAGGAAGCTTCACCTGGTACTCAGCAAACTCAATCGCCATTGTCTTTAAAGTCTTGTCTACTGGTTGGAGTAGTTTATGAGGTTCCTGAAATTTATTTAATAACAAAACGATAACATTTTTTATATAAACAAGGTTTTCTCAGTGTCATAGTTGTAATTTCAACATATATTTATATATACCTTCTCCCCTGCAGATATATTAGTTCTTCCTTCAGCTTCTCTAGCAGAAAGTGCAGCAATACCAACAGAAGGCAGAACTGAAATATAATAATAATTACTCAAATATTGTATTTTATACATGTATAAATTATATAATGAGAAAATTCATGAGCTTGCCTGCTTGAAATACCAAAAGTTTGCCTCCAGTGCTCTTCATTGCCATAAAAGCAGCCTTGATCCCAGCACCAAAAGCTGAATCTGCTGTTTTATTGTTCTGAAACATAGTTGGGATGCTTTCTAGAAGCAGATCTAGATGCTGACGACACTGTTGCATCAAATCAAATATAATATTTAATATTAGAATAAAACTTCTTGTAAAATAAAAAGTAGATTTTTCATGACTAACCTCAGAAAGTTGAACAATAACATCAGTTTGGAGAGGAGTGTAAACATCTTGTACATCAGGAACTATGAGCATTAATGGCTGCATAAACAAAATCAAGAAAATTAGTAATCATAACTAAATCTTGGAAATTTGAAGTTATCTGAAACTGTATAAACCTGCTGTAATGCACGTTTGAGGTTGTAAAAATGGATGGTTGAGTCAAATGTAGCAATTCCCACCATAGTCCGTGGACCCTCCTGCACCAGATTATTATAAATCAAAAAATTAGACCAACAATCGAGGATTATAAAACAAACAAATAAAGAAATATAGAGTAAGAAACTTACTGGAAGATCAGAAATAACTCGGCTGATAGCACTGCAAGCTCCAGCTGTAGCACCAGTCTGTATGGCGTTCATAGATACATCAATGAGGAAGAAAAACACAGCTGGCATCGGGTCCCGCACCTTGAAAAAGGTAAAATGAACATGTTATAAATCAAAAAACTGTATTATTTGGTTCAAAGATATATACATTTTGTTCAAATACAAACCATAAATTCCTTTGTAGCAACAAATTCAACTGTGCCTCTACAAAGCTCAGGTCTTTCATCAGCATCTCTTCTTCTGCCATCTGGGCCTAAATTGCACTGATACTCACGGGGAGTTTCATCTGTGAAACCTGCAAAAGAGAAGATAATAAAGTGTTAATGTTTTTTTTTTGTTCTCAAATGAAAAATATAATTACTCACCACAGAAGTTACAGATAAAACGTCTTCCTTGGTCAACAAACTTCATGAACGGATTGATATAGCCTTTGCAACGAGAACAGCGAACAGGACCACTTTCACCAAAATCCACTATCTGGAAATATTAACATTTACAATTTGACAACTATACATATAAATATATAATAATAATAGTAGTATAAGCATTAAGCAGTCATGTTTGACACTTCATGGTATAAAATGTGACCTCATCCTAGTTTTGATAAACTGCATTTTCGTGCTAGATTTCATTATATGATGAGCTTTTGGATCTTATATGTGTATCAAAGACAATCAAGCATTATAATTTGATGATTATGACATTATATCAGAAGAAAAAGATCTTTATGATTACTTGGATGGGCTCTTCAGATGGATGAGGGAGAGCCAAAGGCTGGACCAACAAAGCCAACTGCATCCCAGAGGTGTTCAAAAGATCGGTTGTGCAAGCAATCTGAAACAACAAACAATCCCACATTAAACTAAGCAACCAACATGTTCAAAGTTCAAACACAAAGTATATAAGAAGAAATATCTATATAATATATCACCTGGTTGATGGTACACCTCATGTATCGTGGACTGCAATTTCCAGTATCCCTTACAATGAACTCACTTGTAGCAGGCTTCAAAAGAAACAAGCCAGATATATAAACATAAAACACACTGATGGAAATGTTGAGAAGAAAATTTAAAAGAAAAAGGTGAAATACCGGTGGAGGATTGGCCTGGTTTCCCTGTCGAGTTTCATGAATAAGCACTGAGGAATTTGGAATAGGGCGTGGGATTTGGTTAGGATCAATCTTTGATGGTCCTGTAACTGCACCTACACCAGCACCCATGGCAGGTGAGATCGTGGCCAGTGATTGTTGATTAGGAAGTGGTGGTGGCATGCCAAACATTCTTGGTGGTTGACCAGAACCAGACATTGGTGGAGGTTGCATTTGCCATGGTTGAGCCCCAAAAGGAGAAGCTTGTGGTTGACCCTGAGCTGAAAACGTTGGAGGTCCTCTCTGAGCTGCTGAAAATGGTGGTGGTGCTAGTGAACCTGGCCCTCTTTGTTGATAATCAGGCGGACTTCCAGGAGTTTGTGTTGTTTGGCCGGAAAAGGGACCACCCATGGTTGGTAGAGAAGGTGGAGGTCCAGAAGATGGTCTTGGTCTAACACCAGATGGAGGGAACAGAGGACCACCGCCTTGCATACCGCCTGGTCCAAATGCTGGTGGGCCATTGCTCGGAGGACCACCGCCTAGTGGTGGCACAGGCATACCCGTTGACAAAGGGGAGGATGCAAAAGGACCAGGACGAGAACTCATTGTTGAAGAAGGCAAAGGTCCAGAAGTCATAGGCCTTGAAGCAAATGGAGGAGGGGGGTTACTACCAGGAGGTCGGTTGGAAGCCATGAAAGGAGGCAATGCACCTTGTGGGGGTCCAGTAGGCGGTGGTACTGCACCCCTGGGAACAACACCTGGTGGAGGGGGACCTGGACGAGAAGGTCCTGAAAATGGAGACGATGAAAATGGAGCTGATGAAGGGAATGGTTGTTGACCAAACGGAGGAGGTGGACCTCTAGGTCCACCAGCTGAATTGGGAGGCATGTTAGGGCGATTGATTTGAAGGTTTTGCATATTATCAGTAATTGAATTAGGGTTATAATTAGGCGGTGGATTGCCTGGTCGAGGTCCACCGGGAGTTGCCATTTACACGATCCCAAATATCAAATCCCGGTTTGTATATGGATGCTCAAAATTCCTCGACGATTTCACACTGCAACGGATAAAGATCCAGTTTTTACGTATCAATCGTCAACAATGAACAAAAAACATAATCCAATACTAAATAGAAATTACAATCGATGGCGTTTATCAAGATCACATGTGAATTCGATAAGATCTGGAATTATTAGACTGAATCAAGTGAGACGATACCAATTTGATGGACATACCTGCAGTTGAATATCACTGATCGGATCACGGACGAGGGAATTTAGGTGAACAGAAGAAAGAAAAAGCGTCTGTAAGAAATACCTAGGCGAGGATCAAGGGAAATGGGAACGGAGTCTGAAGACCATCTTCGTTACAACAACCCAAGAAATACATTTGTAATTTGTTCCAATAAATGTCTGATCAATAAATGCTTGGTAAATTAATTATTATGTTTCTAAAAATATAAAACAACATTTTAAAGTTGTTTACTTTATATTTTGATTTTTTTTAGATTTGTAAAACCAAAAATTATTTAGTTTATATCTTTATTAATTTTAAGGTAAATTATATTATTGGTCCCTATGGTTTAGGGTAATCTGCCCATTTATTTTATATTTTTGTTATGTCCTTATCCGTCCTAAAAAAACACCTGGTTTACCATTTCTTTTATATTTTTTAAGTTATCAATTAATTAAAAAATATATATTAATTAAATATGAAATGGTATTAGTTAGATATTAAAATATGATGGGTCCCACCACTCCATTACTACTCCACCCACCCTACCCCTCACCGTCTTCTTCTCCGGTAAACAACCCACAACTTCGTTTTCTCCGACGAACCACTCATAACTCCGTCTTCTCCGGCGAACCACTAACAAATATCAATCCATAATCAAAATAATGTCTTCTCCACCAAACCAAAATGCATTCCATGAATTGAAAGAAACAGAAATCGAACAACAAGAGATCTCGCTCGGCACCTTTTCACCTCGACGTAAAAATAACCACCACCTTTGGTGTTACTATGATGACCTTCAACTTCTGCCTTTCATCCAGAGATTGGTTTCATCGTTTCTTACAATCACTGATGTATCAACAGCAAAACCAAACAAATAAATGAATTTAATCACCTAAAACTCACAATTTAACCTATATTGTCCTTTTTCTTACAGTTGTGGAGAAACAAATATTTCTTTGGGTTACCAAAAACAAATAACAGAGATAGATAGATGATTTTGTTGGATTAAGGTGTCTAAACTCATAACTAAATTGATATATTCTTGTAATTAGAAACAAAATCCTTTTTTGGGTTGCTCTCATAACCAGAAATAGCTAGACATGATATTAGAAAAAAAGAGAGAAAATGATTTGTTGATATATTATGTGATTAATATATTAATTAGAAATAGATAATTGATTTGTTAATTTATTATGTGATCAATAATTAAATTGATTTGTTAATTTATAGGTTTAATAAATTAATAAGAAATCAATTTGAATTAATTAATTATTAATCATAATTAATCCATAATTAATTCAGGATTAATTGGAATTAATTGAAGTTGTATGGGGTGAATTGTAATTGTTCAATAGTTGAACAAAATAAGCAATTCTAAAATCATCCATGGTATAGACGGTTTGGAGGGTTTCCTAGGGTTTCTGGAAGCCTCATGGTTGTAGATAAGGAAATGATTTGAACTGGGATTAAATTTATTATTTAATCAATTCAAATATGGCTTTGTCTGCAAGTTACCTAAACAATAAATAGGACCCCTTGGTAGCCAAAATTCATACACAACCTTTCGAAGAGGCTTATGAACGAAAATTCCTTCTCTTCCCTTTCCATCCTCTTCATTCTAGGGTTTTAGGGTTTTGGGTGTGAACCATTAGAGACATCATCCTTTTGGTGTTAAGTTTTTCAAGACCAACAACTTCAAGAGATTGAAGTGATTTTTTTACTAAAACAAATGAAAGGTATGTAACCCTAACTTGGTATGTTCGATTACAGTAGGGTTCATGTTAGGTTTTGTTGTTCATTGTATATTACATTCAAAGTGTTATGACATAGATCCTTTAGGTTATATGTGCCTGTTAACACGTTGTCGTGGGTGTATTAAGCAAATGATATTTCACTGCTGGTTGCACTAATGGATAGCACAGGGAAGTAGGGTCGAATCCACATGGACACAGCCTAACAGTCAATGTCTTTTTGCATAAGCTACATACTAGTCATTTAAACATAAAATATGAAAAATGGGGATTTTTAATTAATAACTAAACTAAAAATTGCAATGAAAATAAACTAAATAAAACTCAGTAATAAAAACGAATTTAGCTCTGCTGCAACTTTCTTAATCATGCAATCAGCCCAGATCTGGTTATTCAGAATACGTTCTATCTAAGCTGGTACTAAAAAAAACTAACAAGCTCTAGTATAATCTTTTTTACCTACTTAGTTAACCAAAACAAGCTCTTTGAATTAACCCTAACATTTTACTGTCTAATTAAATAAACTCTTAATTAAGATCAGAAAAGTTGCATTAAGATCCGTGTAAAATTCCCAGCAATACCCAATACTTCTTACAAGCTCGGAAGCATAAAGGTATGACTTTTTAGTTTATATCAGAGTTAAATCCCTAACACGAAACCAATCTGATGTTTGTTACTTATTGCCAGTTGACAAGAACAATTTCAGATTCTATTAACTGATTAACTGGAATGACAAAACCCTAGCTAGGTGATCGGACTAACAATAATCAAAATCAAACATTCATTAAGTTCAAAACTGAAACAACTAGATAGAAGCACACAATGAAAATCAAATTTCATAACTAATCACATGAAAAGTACTAGTCTATTGCAAAACTAAAAACTAGGGTTTTAGCCATACATTGCTAAAAACGAACTAAAACTAATAAAAAGATAAATATTGTCAACTAAATGTAGGAGGTGATTCACAACCTTCGGATCTTCAGAAAGTGCTAAAAAAGTATCAGAAAGTGCTAAAAAGTATCAAAAATCGCCTTCAGAAGGGTTTTATAACATCCCCATTTTCACGGTCAGAAAAGATCGATTTGTTTATGCTTATTTAAAAATCAGAGTATCCGTTTTAAAAAAAATAATATTGCGGAATTTGTTCCCAGAAAACATGTTAAAGATATTATCAAAACATTTTCGAAGAAATGTATTTTGTTTATATTAAAACATTGGGATGTCATCGTCAATACAGAAACATAAGCATAAACAGACCTTACATTCATTTACATTAATGATTTACATCTCTGTTAATCTCTCAGTGTAATGTAGCTTCGTATCGACACCTGTGATACAAATAAACTGTGTGGGTCAGGCTGGGAAACTTGGTGAGTACATAGGGTTTTCAACCCACAATAGTATAATTACTATGTTTAATCATCAAACATTTAACCCAACTTCTCATCCCCATTATATTCTTTATTCGTAAGGATCTACCCTAAGAATCATTTATTCTTCATTCATTCATTCCTAAGGATTGTCCTAAGGAATAGGCACGAAGTCCATTGCTGCCAGGGTTTATCCAACAGGCACTAAGTCCATAGCTGCTGATGTTATCTATTAGGCACTAAGTCCATAGCTGCCAATGTTATCTGTTAGGCATTGAGTCCATAGCTACCAATGTTCATCAATAGGGCACTAAATCCATAGCTGGCAATGTTCACTTATAAGTGTAACACCCGAAAACAGAAGGCCAATTAAGGAAAGAAAAACCTCCAATCAAGAAGGCAACTCGTCGAGTTCAAGGGTAAGGACTCGACGAGCAGGAATGTGGTCACACGTGTTTTTAGAAGACCAACTCGACGAGTTGGAGGGGACCAACTCGACGAGTTATACGGGGTTTGGGAAACCCTAAATCCGGGATTTTGCACCATATTTAAACACTTTCTGGCCTAGGGTTTGGCCTCATTTCCAGCCTCCATTGTCCAAACCCTAGATCTCGAAACCCTAATGCTATTGTGAGCCATTTTGAGTGTTCTTGTGAGTGCTTGAAGAGATTGGAAGGAAGGAAAGCTTGAAGGAACAAGGAAGAGTTGCTAGATCCAAAAACCTCACTCCATTTTCGTCGCTTTCTGGTAATCAAGTTTCAAACTTGACTAGTAGTTAATTAGATCCCCATTTTAGCATCTTTGTGTGATTTTTGGTCCAAATGATACGACTCTTGGGATTTGGACGTCCCAAGTGAAGAACACTTCGGATCTAGTGTCTAGAGGGACTCTCATGGCATAAAGGTGCCAACTTTATTGCTATGGAAGTCTCATGCAACCTCTAAGCTTCTATTTTGGCCTCTCTAACTCCAAAAGGGCCATGCATGTGGATAAAGCTTGAAGCTTTACGAGATCTTCTTGCCCTAGAGTCCAGATCTATGACCCCACGGTTTATCTTGCAGTTTTTGTGATGTTTGGATCAAGACCTTGGCCTTTTGGGTTAGGGTTGGAGCTTAATCCATTTAGGAAAAGTATTAATGGTTAAAGTTGGATTAATGACCCCACGGTTTATCTTGCAGTTGTTGTGATGTTTGGATCAAGACCTTGGCCTTTTTGGGTTAGGGTTGGAGCTTAATCCATTTAGGAAAAGTATTAAGGGGTAAAGTTGGAAACTTTACCCTTCTAGTTGCATTCTAGTCTGGATTCAGAGTATAGAGTGTAGATCTAAAGAATAAGGGCTTAACACATTAAGAAAGGCTATCAGACTGAAGAACTCGACGAGTTCATAGAGGAACTCGACGAGTTGGGTCGAGGAATCTCGATTTTGTTAAAGGGAAGAACTCAACGAGTTCATGGTAGAACTCGACGAGTTGGATCACAATTCACAGCTCTGTGATTCATGGGAACTCGACGAGTTGAGTCAACTCGGAGCGTTAACTTTGACTTTAACTTGGATGTTGACTTTGACCTTGACATTAAATTTGACCAGGATTGACCCTTGAGGGGTTATGGATCGTGGAAAGGTTACTAAGGATTTTATTATGTAGGGAATTGAGTAGAGTCCATCTTTGGACAAGAGTGTGTGAGGGGTAGAATGGTCTTTTACCCCAGTGAGGACTTATGGTTAAGTTATGAGAATCCCGAACTTAATTAGTTTTTATGATGCAACTCGGGGAGCTGAAGGATCAGCAGTTCGGGGATTTTCCAGCTAGCAGCCAGGGGATTATCTGTGAGATTCAGCTATACGATGTGAGTTTCCTCCTATAGGAACGAGTCGAAGGCACTAATATCGGCCCGTATTTATGATATGTGTTTCCGGATTACGATCCAATGTCGGGCGGGGCTCGAGGAACGTTTATATGTATGATTCCGGACTAAGGTCCGATGTCAGGCGGTGCCCGAGGTATGTTTAGTTATACTTGTTGTCTTTGTGATACTTGTATGTGCCTGGTAGGGAGGTGAGTATGGGCGGGGGTCCGTATCTCATCACTAGCTGAGTATAGACGGCGTTCCATATCTCATCATTAGCAGAACAGGGGCGGGGCCCAAGATAGGCGAGGCCTTAGGACTGGAGTATATAGCATTGTGTATGTTTCATTACGTGTTAGTATTATTATATGATATAGTTTGTATGTGTATAGCGGGCGAGGCTCAGAGACAGGCGTGGCCTGGAAAGAAACAGATTTGTATACCGAGCGGGGCTCGATGTCAGGCGGGGCTTGATGTTGGACTTTATCCGATGCCAGACGGGGCCCGATGAAGGGGCAGGGGCCCAGTTTATGTGATTATGTGTATGGTATGTGGTAGTCTGGGGAGACTCACTAAGCTTCGTGCTTACGGTTTTTAGTGTTGGTTTCAGGTACTTCCAGTTGCAGAGAGAAGAGCTCGGGATGACTGCATTGCACACACCATGATGATTTAGCCTGGGATGTTTACTTTGATGTTTTGATTTGGAAACTCTGATAATAATGTTCTCAAATACCTTAAGTCATGTTTTGATGGAATGGTTTGATAACTATGGTTTTATTTAATGGTTTAAAATGAATTTTTTTGTCATGATTTTTGGGATGTTATAAGTTGGTATCAGAGTCTTGTTTTGAGGGATTCGGGCACACTCTTGGGTGTGTATGAACTCAAACTGAGGACTTGGTATGAAAATTTTCAAAAGAAAACCATTTTCTTTTATAAAAAGCATTTTGAAAATAGAAAAGGGTGCGGTGCATGCAATCACCCGAGCTCAACTAAGTTCTCCCAAATTACCCATACATGTTTGTTATGTTATGATATGATTATGAGAACTGCATGCTAGATTATGGCTAAGGATCTAGAAATGATGCCTTGTATGCCTACTGTATGAGCTTATGAACTGCATGCTAGTACAGATTAGTCAGTGATATGATGGCCTGTTTAGGATATGCTTGGTTTGGTTACTCAATGCTCGAATGTTGTTTGCTTTGTGCTTCTAGGAGTTTTAGTTATCTTTAACTAACTAGTAAGCGAATACGTTAAGTTACATATTACGAGGACTAAATAATTTTAGAATGTTAGGTCTAGCCCTATTTCGCAGCTCTCGTCTGAGTCCAACCGTTGTAGGGTAGGACCTCTCATTCGAATAATTATCTGGTCTTAGTGATATGTAATGGTATTCGCGAGCTAGTTAGGGAGAGGTAGCAGGGACTTCTTATGCAGCTGATGGCGGAGAGTGGGTCGGAGATTACCCTAGTGTAAGCCTAGGATGAGATTAGAGTTGGGAGTAATAGTAGTAGTGAAAGGGACTTGGTAGAGTCAAGGAAATTCTTGAGGAAAGTACGGATAGATGTGGATGGTAGTATGGGCCCGTACTACTGAAAGAAGAGGATCCGTACTCGAGTCAAGGAGGGCTGAGATAAAACCAGGAAACTTGTAGTGTGTGTGTGATCCCTCAGTAGTGATGAGTATTTTGATGATTGTTATGATATGTTGCAGGATGGTGACGCTACGTACTAGACCAGTAGGCAGTTCTGGTGTCGATGAGGGATCAGGCTCAGGCTTAGGAGCCGGACATCTCGATGAGTAGATGAGACTCCTGTGATATTCGGTACGGTCAAGGAGGGTATTTTGGAGATTATGGATGAGAGGTTGGGTGCATTCCGCACCGAGATGGCGGCCATGATGGGAGCGCGCACATTGACATTCAGGGAGTTCAGAGCTTGTGGAGCTCCAGACTATCATGGGGCTAGGGACCCCATTGCTAGCAGCTGATGTTGGCAGATGTCCCCAACGCTTTTCGTACTAGCCGGTGTCCCGAGGGGGACAAGGTCCGACTCGCCTCCTATCTTTTGAAGGACAGAGCACGTGACTGGTGGGAGGAAGTTGGACATGCTATTGGGGATGATGTCGCGTTGGACGCGATGACATGGAGTGACTTATCGGTCAGGTTCAGGGCCGAGTTTGCACCAGTGATTGAGGTGCAACAGCTGGCACGGGAGTTCCAGGACCTCCAGCAGACTATAGAGAAGGTGGCTGATATCACCGCTAAGTTCAGGGTGAGGGCCCTTCTTGTTCCGCAGTATGTAGCGGACGATGAGATGAAGAAGGCCCGATATCACGAGATGCCGAGGAGCGACATCAGGCAGTTTGTGAGCCGGTCCAGCTGCAAGACGCTGGAGGATATGATCGCTCGAGCCAGGGAGAGGGAGATCGACTTGGAGGCAGAGAGGAAGAGGAAACCAGACGAGGTTCAGACATCCGCAGGATCGGGCAAGAGGCCCAAGGTATCAGATTCTAGATCGATGGGTCATCAGGACCGTAGCCGCTGCAGCAGGACACACGAGGGTGCATGTAGGAGTGACAATAGTGGTGATTCTGGTTGCTTCAAGTGCGGCCGAATCGGTCATTATAGCAGGGATTATACTGCTACCACCACCCAGTAATCAGACCTGGTCTGCTTTCATTGCAGTCAGCGGGTCCACAATAAGGCCCAATGTCTGAGTTTGGCTACAGTGGGTCAGGTGATGACACTTGCCCCTGCGACATTGAGGATCACCGACGGCCGTCAAGGCCGGGCAGAGGCGCGTGCGTCGAGGAGCTGGGCTTTCCAGTTGACTACAAAGGAGGTGCAAGCAGCTTCCGATGTTGCAGGTGTGTATCTTTTACTTTCTTATCAGTTTTTATTTATGATCTTATTGTTATTCCCTTGCATCGGTATGATTAAGTGTAATTTGGAGTTATATTTTTCTGCTTATGTTCGGGTTATATGTCATCCGCGTACCATGAATCTTAGAATAGTAGTGTGAGGTCGTTTCCTTATATAGTGGGTGCTCAGGATGCGGTAGTTGTAGCAAGTGTTATTGGAACTCGGAAGGTGTTCCATTAGTCTTCAAGATTTGTAGTGCTTTAGTGTTGGATAGTTTGGAAACACTAACAGTAGTCAGCGTTGGTGTTCAACAGATTGATCATTGGAGGGTAAGAAGGATTGGGAATCCTTCCAGTCTTGTGTGCTGTAAGATGTTATTTGAATCAAAGTGGGGGAGAATCGATCAGGTATTCAGGAACAGAAGTAGGTGTGAGACTAGGATGATTCCGCATTCTCGCTGGGGAGAAAGACGACCCAAGTGGCTATTTGGATTGAGGAGTGTGAGTTAGGAGTTTGGTAAAATTCCCAACGTTGGGTTCGCGTCTTCTTGGTGTTTGATAGTTGGTGTTGGGAAACCAGGTTTGGGAAATTTTCGCCAGGACGTGAGTTCAGTCAGGATGATAGACCATGTGTGGGCTCGACAATGGATGTGTTCGGGTTGGTAATCAGCGGATGAGACAGCGTGGAAAGTATTGTACGGCTACGGGGAAGTCGTAGCATTCTTCATGTGGTCAAATAGTATGAGAAGGTGTTGTTAGACTATGAAATAAGTCGTAACATTCACATATTTAGTCAGAAAAGTTAGGCTTGGGTGGGTCAGTTCGTAGGATCGTGGAAAAGCCACAGCGTGATCGGAATCAGGGAAGGATAGGTCGATGAGATTCAAGGTGGAGTTGGGCCTGAGTAACCCTAGATAGGTGAGACATGTGGGCAAGGCCACTCCGTAGCATGGTTTGGGTGAGACCCGTGGGCGAGGCCTATGTGCTTATAGCAATGCATGTGGGACCTGACAGAGACCGTTGGGTCAAGGTATGGGATCAGGGATCCCAGGATTTATAGAGCCAAGAGTGGCAATGTGGATAAAGTAGTTTTCGATAGCCGAAGTTTTCTTCGGAAGTCGCTGGAAGCGACTGACAGGGTGTCTTTGTTGGGTTATGAGCATTCTAACACTCCTAAGTGTACATGCAACCCTAAATACCTTGGATCTATGTTTTCTCTATTATACATACAATTATGAACATCCAAGGTATTATCCTAATCTAGCATACAAAATAATAAATATAACAAGATAGAATACATACCTCTTTGATGTAGAATGTCTTCATGAAGCTTGAGTGCCTAGTGCCCCAAGTGTGACACCTCAAATGGTTCACACAACACCAAATACACTTGGAATAACTTGAGAGAAACTTGACCACTCCTTGAAATCGTCTAGCCCTCACACTCACACATTAGTGCACGATTTCTTGAGCCATGGGATTCTTTTATATGGTGGCTATTAGGGTTACACCATGTAACTCATAACTTTACCCATTCCTTATGCTCCATGGACTTTAACCTCCATGGAGTATCCATGGGTCACCCCATGGACTTAGTCCAACATAAGGAATCTTGGATCACAAGCCCACATATATAAGAATGAATGATTTACACAATCAACCCATATATTTAATTAGTCTCCTTTTGATCACTTAATTAATTCCGAATTAATTCTTGATCAATACTAGTTAAATAACCTTATTAATATATTAGAACTTATAATATATTAACCAACCTTAAGTGTTATTTCTCTCATTATAGTCTATCCAAATGCATGATGCCATGCAACCCAAATGGACCATGCCGGGTCGGGTCAAGTCTTACCAATTATAGTTATGGACTTAGACATTAATCCAACAGTCTCCCACTTGGATAAGTCTAAAACTATTATTGCGTATGACTTCAGGAACCGATCAGTAATCGTAGCTCTCAAAAGCTTCTGTCGAACTCTGACCTTGTCGATGAACTCTGACATTTGTCAATGACTTGTCCATTAGATAAGGGATCATATATTCCTCCATTCTAGATATCATATGGACTGAGACATGGATTATCAATCATTCTCTCTGTCCATTTGTTGTTTCCCGATTTCCGATTCATGATGACTGACTGATTGAACAAATCAAATCAGTCCTGGCTTGGCCAAGCACTCACATGTATCATCTTTAAATCATCGAGGGGCCCACAGATATCGCTTTTATCCCGAAGGTAAAAGGAATGGATAAACTTCGACTCATATGGCTTGTTCTACTACTTGTTGAATCATACACAAAGGCACGTTTTATAACATCGAGTTACCAATGCATTTTCGTGCAATCAATGTATAACCAACTCATAGTAACAACTCATATCTCTAGGTTTGAAGAATATAAGATATTATCGTCTCATGATCACTTGTGATAAAATCCATGAAGTGATTCAAATGAGCGCGGGTTGAATCCAATACTCAGAACTTATGAGCACTCATGAGTGTTGTAGCACCACTTTGTCCACCAACTTGGACCTCTACAAACCAACCCATGACAGTCTTGATTCATATCTACTTCCAACATATGACCGACTGTGGATGGTTTGAATAACTTAATCATTCAGGAAGAGCGACTTAGTTATTCTGGAAGTCAAAACATGCAAAGTGAAACACAAGAATAAATGAATCAAATATGGTATCAAACCCTATGAATATAAATAAACACTTTTATTTATCACCATACTGATTACTCATTATTCATTGTTTCGGTTTTATCAACTTTATACTTGAATTTAAAACAATAGTTGTCCCATGCTCCAAGCATGTACACTATGTTTTCTAAACACTAGTCATGACATACACCAAGTATGCATACTATGTTTGTCTATGATCTTTACTTTGTAAAATAAATCAATTGAACATCACTCCAATGATCCTCTTTTCACAGTCCCAAATCCTTACTGCAAATGCAAGAATTCCAAATTCATGCCATTTACTGAAATCTATTAGATTCTAAACTTATATGCATTGATCCTCTTAATGATTATGCACGAAGTCAGAAAGACTTGACAACAATCATTACAGAGCATTCCAAAGGAGATCAGCTCCTTGGAAACATCCTTCTTTCATTAAGTTTCCTAATCTTACACAGATTGAATAATTTCTAACTTTGAAACATTTCCATATTCCATTTTGACTATCACTTCTGAACAAGAGTTGCCTCCTTACAGATTATGTCAATATGGTCCTTCCAGAATTAACATTATACTTCCAACTGTCCTTGAGCAACCAATCTTTGGTAAACCTTAGATTGTCCTCGACAATTGCTTAATCATTTTAGTCATATCCAATTCTAGACCTTTTCCCTTCATAATGCCCCAGGCATTTGGAAAATTTTAGAAAGGATGAATATAGCACATGTAATCGGTCCTATATCCGAAGCATATGGGACATGATTCATGATGTCTCACATAAAGACTAAACCAGTCTTTTGCTATAATATTTCCATTTCAATTTGCCAAGTTCTCAAAATTCAGATTATGAAAAGGGATGCCGTAATCATAATCGAATTTTAGAACGCAAATAATGGACCCATATATAGAATTTCCTTATGTTGAGCCATTCCAACATGAAATTCATATATATATCCTTGATTAAATACGATTAAAATCTCAATCTAAGCTTTTAGAATTGAAATGAAGTATAATTTCCTCTCCCTTAATTATAGCAAAACAACTTTTTCAACCCCTGCAACCTCATGAATTGAAACTTTTGTTTTCTATAATTAACATTGCTAACTTGCAACCTTTGTCATAATTATCATGCTCCCACTAACATGATGATTATTAGCATAACACTTATGCTCCCACTAGCTTTGACATGTACTCAGAAATCAGCTGACTTTCTTACCAAAGTTCAGATTTCTGATACTAGATTGTTTTGATAAAACTTTATCAAAATCATACACCTCTCTTAGATAGCTCACATGTGTGTCTAAACAATTTTAGAACTATGAAAAGGGATGTCGTAATCATAGTCTCAATTGTTTAGACCTTTGCCACTTCTCACAAGTCCATGTTAGTGTGTCGGTAAACCACACACGCTCCACTAACGACTTTGAGAATGCAAATATCACAATTGCTATCTAGCTAAAATCTACTTTGTGAAAGTGTTTCCTCACCATCATTTTCATGAATCGGAGAGAAACCTTATGACACTTAGATTTAATAGTGTATGTGTTCTTATCCATGTGAATTTGTCAAAACCATAATCACAAGACAAGGTTAGTGACAAATCCAAACTCATATTGATTAAACTTGTGCAATCTTAAATTCTTGCCATTTGGCAGCTCAGGTGCCTGCCATTGCTTCCAAGTAGTTGTGCAACCAATTGAGAACTCTCAGAACTCCTATGCAAAGCCAACTTGAATAGGCACAAAAATTTCAACACGATAGGTTATAAACCTCAAGTCGTGCGCTAGTGAAGGACTTTAGGTTTTATTCTTGATTAAGTCTTGAAACTTTCAAGAGCTTTAAGACTCCCACTGTCCTCTTGACATATAAGACTCCCTTGTCAAATATTCAAGAGATAGTGCGGATTCTTTATCAAGACTAACACTTTACACAATTGACCTAAGTTGGTCTCTGTTTTATCCAAAACATCACAACTTACCAATTTCAAATGTACAAGAGTATATAACCTTTTACTCTTACATTTGACTAGTGTTAACAAACCATCTTTAAGATATGTCACTCAAGTTACAATCTTGGAGTATGACTCTAAGAATTGTTTTGGAACGAAGTATGACTCATCTTTTTGATTTAACCGTTTCAACAATTCATGACTCCTCTTCTTAGTCATAAGAATGCACTAAGATGACTTTAGAGGACCAATTGTGATATGGTATCTTAATCATTAAGATGATCATAAACATGATACTAAAGTACTCTCCCATATTTTCAGATTTGAGAAACTTTTATCTTTCTGCCATACTTTTATTCTTCTTATTCGTTCTGTCTCACATTGAAACTTCTCCAATCCTACAGACTTATACTTAAACTTATAAGTATAACCATATTTACTGAACTTAAGTAAATCATGACGAATAGTCTTCTTGATCTTTTGTGGTGGACTTGACCAGTGCACAAGAATGTGTACTCGATCCCTTAGTCCTTTCTTTATTCACATAAGGAATTAGTCTTAATTTTCCAAGCTGAAAGTTCTCATTCATCATACTATACAACTTGCATGATTCCAAGTTTCGGTCCAATTGAACCTTGGGTGATGAGAATCTTTCCTTATTTGGTAATATTAGACACTACCACAACCGAAAGAATCAAATCCATTTTTCCAATATTGTTATCAATGGAATCTTATAAGCAATAACTTTTCACAAATGCCATTGTAAGGATACTTAAAATAAATAAAATCAAAACCTTTTTCTTTTATTTTAAAACTTTGCGGAAAAACTTATCCTTACAATCCATATGAAAACCTTGTTGTTATATATTCCTAAGCAATATAAATATCATAACTCTTAAGTAATAGCCCAAAATTCTGATCACCGAACCATGCGATTGAAATCCATCTTCGCGATCAGAATCAGCATGTACTTAATAGAGTTAGACAATGGACTTTACCTGAAGTAGAGCCAAACTTATTGACTTTAACATCCTTAGGTAAATTTGGCAGCTTCGTAACCAATGCCCCTTCCTTTGGCAATAGTTACCTATGGATCCTTGATAATGGGACTATCTCAGACTTCGCCTCTCTCTTTACCATTGGGTCAACAGAGTTGACTATGGCCGATCCCTTTCCATTGGGAAGAGAGAGCTTTACTGGATATCCAATGTCATCATTGTCAATGTCCATAGCGTTTTAGGAAGTTGATCTTAGCAAATAGATAAGATCATTAAGGGTCTTGTCTTAGTCTGTTTCATAGGATTCCCAAAAGAACTCACTATGTGACTTAGAAAGTAGTTGAGCCACCAACTTTCTCAAGACTTTGACACCCAACTCTCCCGGCTTGTCAATATGTGACTACATCTCCAAGATGTGATCACACCTAGACCTTGCCTTGCCAATAGGGCTTGAGTGACCTTAAACTTTTTAGGAACTTGTGGGTTGGGGAGAATAATTGGAGGAGGTGAAAGAAGTATGATATCCATGGGACATCATCTTCATTTAGGAAAGCTTGTTTCAAGAGATTTGGGAAGATCATAAATGTCTAGACCAGACATCTTTTTGGGAGATATTCAAGATAGTTGATTTAAAGTCCTTAATATGACACCCAATATGAAATATTAAGGCTAGGACCCAACAAACTATTTTATAACTTAGAAGAGGGATGCCGTAATCCAAGCTATAAAATATTTGAAGGTAGGTGAATGACGATTCACCAATTTCCACCATGAAAAACGAAATAATTTATTAGGTCCTAATTGGATTTGAAAGTCCTAGATCTTTGAGATTCATTGAACTGTTCAAAGGCATGTTTCAATCTCGAGTGTGCCCTTCAGGTTTTGTGACTGGGATGCCGAGGATCACAAAACAAGGTGTGAATAACCATGCAAATATACTTGGTACCCTTAATATTTACCCCTTAATCAGTGTGCCGGTTAACCACACACGCTCCACCGATACTATGATAAATATTAAGTTACCCTTTGCCTACCTTGTTAAGTCCAGGTTAGTGTGCGGGTTAACTACACACGCTCCACTAACGACTTAAGCAAAGTGCAAAGTGTAATTTCATGGGTTAGCACCAAATTCACATTTTCCTAAGTAACTAAGATTGGGTATTAATAAGAGTTTAGTTACTTAGTATTTATCATTAATACTTTTAATGAAAGGAGAATTATAGTCCTTGTCCTACCCGTTCGGCTAACGACCCTCCACCAGGCAAGGAAGCGGTGGGTGAGAGTGGACACCCATTAAACTGCCATTTTATAGGCAGTAACCTTATACCCCCCTTATAGACCGGCTTCGTGAATGAGGCCTACTAACGGTAAGACTGACTTTATTCTTATACATATATATAAATATTATTAACTTATAATATTATAAAGTATAAGGGTTGAATTTTAACTTTTAAAATTCTAAGGGCTAACTTGGAATTAAAGTATTCATAAGTGAAAACTTTTCAAATTCCAAAACTTGAGGGCAAGTTTTGAAACTATTCAAAACTAATTAATTCCATAACTTATGAGTTTAAAGTAGTTTTAATTAAAAAAAAACAAACAAAAAAAAACTCTTCAAGTTCCATAACTTGAGGACAAGTTATGGAAGACTTTAAACTAATTAATAAAAAAATAACTTTTTTTTTATTGTAACTTATGGAACTAATTAAGGTTACATTTTTTTTTTTAATTTAATGAAGAGACTCTTGAACCTCCATAACTTGAGGACAAGTTATGGAGTCATAAAACCATTTAATTAGAACTAGACTCTTCATTTTGTAACCTTTGCCAACTTTTATGAGTTTTATGATTCTTAAATGTGACTTTTCATATAACTTGAGGACAAGTTACAAAAACACACTTTGGAATCAACTCTTAGATTAAAATGGATTGAAAACAACTATTTCACACAACTTTTCTATTAATCTAAGAACCTCATAAGAACAAGATAATTCAAATCATCAATCTTCAAGAAATTAGCATGAACATACAAACTAATACAAATCTTGAAATTATGACAATTATCTTAGAAATTGGATTAGCATGAACATTACCACATCAAAAACAAGTTTATAAGTCCAAAAACATCTTAGGGTAATGTTCCTAGTCCAATTCCAGCCAAAACAATCGAATATATGCATCCAACTCGATTTTTCAACTACTTTTGCAAGTATAACAAGAAAACAAGCCTAGGCTCTGACACCACTGTTGGTTTATGAGCATTCTAACACTCCTAAGTGTACATGCAACCCTAAATACCTTGGATCTATGTTTTTTCTATTATACATACAATTATGAACATCCAAGGTATTATCCTAATCTAGCATACAAAATAATAAATATAACAAGATAGAATACATACCTCTTTGATGTAGAATGTCTTCATGAAGCTTGAGTGCCTAGTGCCCCAAGTGTGACACCTCAAATGGTTCACACAACACCAAATACACTTGGAATAACTTGAGAGAAACTTGACCACTCCTTGAAATCGTCCAGCCCTCACACTCACACATTAGTGCACGATTTCTTGAGCCATGGGATTCTTTTATATGGTGGCTATTAGGGTTACACCATGTAACTCATAACTTTACCCATTCCTTATGCTCCATGGATTTTAACCTCCATGGAGTATCCATGTGTCACCCCATGGACTTAGTCCAACATAAGGAATCTTGGATCACAAGCCCACATATATAAGAATGAATGATTTACACAATCAACCCATATATTTAATTAGTCTCCTTTTGATCACTTAATTAATTCCAAATTAATTCTTGATCAATACTAATTAAATAACCTTATTAATATATTAGAACTTATAATATATTAACCAACCTTAAGTGTTATTTCTCTCATTATAGTCTATCCAAATGCATGATGCCATGCAACCCAAATGGACCATGCCGGGTCGGGTCAAGTCTTACCAATTATAGTTATGGACTTAGACATTAATCCAACAGTCTTTAGGATTCAACAACCGGGTGGAAATCCGGTATTCCGGATGGTTGACAGATAAGTTGGGACCGGGGTGGTCTCGGTTCGTTCAGAAAACGGACAAGAGGCAGCATGATGTTCAGGCATGGGTAATGATGTGAGGATTCTTGTGTGAGGAGTATCTTGCCGATCGAAGGTGCTAAGTCACTTACAGTGGGATTAAATAATCCCAGAGTAATTGGTTTGACCCCGTTGCGCAACTCTCGTCTGAGTCTGACCGTTTCAGGGATGAACTTTATACTCGAAGGATTATTTGAGCCTTCTGTCAAGTATAAGTATTCTACAGTTGGTTATGGACAGGGATTTTGTTTCTGATGGTAGCATCGAGATAATTAGTATTGGAGATGTGCGCTTGGTCGGTCATTCGACGAGGTTTTAGCATGGTGATTTATGGAGTATAGGCGGTTCGTCAGAGAGACAGACCATTATAGATTTCAGATCTCGAAAAGACGGAAGTAGTTCTCTGTATGACATCAAGGATTGACCCTTCATCGGGTTTGGAGAGTCTTGCTTAGTTGCGTTCAGTTGCCTTAGAAAGGCCATTGATTGAAGGGGATGATGGTTGTACCCTCAGGATGGCGGGTGTCAGTGCCCGTGGGAAACATCAGTTGGTTCAGGACAGGTAGGAGGAAATCCGCGGGCGTGGCGTGTGAGAGGGTTGCGGGGTAGGTAACTGTAGCGGACTTTGAGGACGAAGTCTAGTTTAAGTGGGGGAGAGATGTAACACCCGAAAACCAGAAGGCCAATTAAGGAAAGAAAAACCTCCAATCAAGAAGGCAACTCGTCGAGTTCAAGGGTAAGAACTAGACCAGTAGGAATGTGGTCATGCGTGTTTTTAGAAGACCAACTCGACGATTTGGAGGGGACCAACTCGACAAGTTGGACGGGGTTTGGGAAACCCTAAATCCGGGATTTTGCACCCTATTTAAACACTTTCTGGCCTAGGGTTTGGCCTCATTTCCAGCCTCCATTGTCCAAACCCTATATCTCGAAACACTAATTCTATTGTGATCCATTTTGAGTGTTCTTGTGAGTGCTTGAAGAGCTTGGAAGGAAGGAAAGCTTGAAGGAACAAGGAAGAGCTGCTAGATCCAGAAACCTCACTCCATATTCGTCACTTTCTGGTAATCAAGTCTCAAACTTGACTAGTAGTTGATTAGATCTCCATCTTAGCATCTTTGTGTGGTTTTTGGTCCAAATGATATGACTATTGGGATTTTGACGTCCCAAGTGAAGAACACTTCAGATCTAACGTCTAGAGGGACTCTCATGGCATAAAGGTGCCAACTTTATGACCATGGAAGTCCCATGCAACCTATAAGCTTTTATTTTGGCCTCTCTAACTCCAAAGGGGCCATGCATGTGGATAAAGCTTGAAGTTTTACGAGATCTTCTTGCCCTAGAGTCCAAATCTACGACCCCACGGTTTATCTTGCAGTTTTTGTGATGTTTGGATCAAGACCTTGGCCTTTTTGGGTTAGGGTTGGAGCTTAACCCATTTAGGAAAAGTATTAAGGGTTAAAGTTGGAAACTTTACCCTCCTAGTTGCATTCTTGCCTGGATTCAGAGTATAGAATGTAGATCTAAAGAATAAGGGCTTAACACATTAAGAAAGGCTATCAGACTGAAGAACTCGGCGAGTTCATAGAGGAACTCGACGATTTGGGTCGAGGAATCCCGATTTTGTTAAAGGGAAGAACTCGACGAGTTCATGGTAGAACTCGGCGAGTTGGATCATAATTCACAGCTCTGTGATTCATGGGAACTCGATGAGTTGAAGGGCAAACTCGACGAGTTGAGTCAACTCGGAGCGTTGGCTATGACTTTGACTTGGATGTTGACTTTGACCTTGACCTTGACTTTGACCAGGGCTGACCCTTGAGGGGTTATGGATCATGGAAAGGTTACTAAGGATTTTATTATGTAAGCAATTGAGTAGAGTCCATCTTTGGACAAGATTATGTGAGGAGTAGAATGGTCTTTTACCCCAGTGAGGACTTATGGTTAAGTTATGAGAATCCCGAACTTAATTAGTTTATATGATGATTAACAGTCGGGGAACCGAAGGATCAACAGTTCGGGGATTTGCAGCTAGCAGCCAGGGTATTATCTGTGAGATTCAGCTATACGAGGTGAGTTTCCTCCTGTAGGAACGGGTCGAAGGCACCAATGTCGACCCATATTTATGATATGTGTTTCCGGATTACGATCCGATGCTGGGCGGGGCTCGAGGAACGTTTATATGTATGATTCCGGACTAAGGTCCGATGCCGGGCGGTGCCTGAGAAATGTTTATATGTTTAGTTATACTTGTGATACTTGTATGTGCCCGGTAGGGAGGTGAGTGTGGGCGGGGGCCCGTATCTCATCACTAGCTAAGTATGGACGGGGTTCCATATCTCATCATTAGCAGAACAGGGGCGGGGCCCAAGATAGGTGGGGCCTTAGGACTGGAGCATATAGTACAGTGTATGTTTCATTATGTGTTAGTATGATTATATGATATAGTTTGTATGTGTATAGCGGGCAAGGCCCAGAGATAGGCGGGGCCTAGAAAGAAATAGATTTGTATACCGAGCGGGGCTCGATGCCAGGTGGGGCCTGATGCCGTACGGGGCCCGATGAAGGGGCGGGGGCCCAGTTTATGTGATTATGTGTATGGTATGTGGTAGTCTGGGGAGACTCACTAAGCTTCGTGCTTACGGTTTTAGTGTTGGTTTTAGGTACTTCCAGTTACAGAGAGAAGAGCTCCGGATGACTACATTGCACACACCATGATGATTTAGCCTGGGATGTTTACTCTGATGTTTTGATTTGGTAACTCTGATAATAATGTTTTGAAATACTTTAACTCATGCTTTGATGGAATGGTTTGATAACTATGGTTTTATTTAATGGTTTAAAATGAAATTTTTGGTTATGATTTTTGGGATGTTATAATAAGGCACTAAGTCCATTGCTGCCAGGGTTTTTAGAGTACATCTGGTGAACACGTAGTTCAAAAACACCTACAGGTTGCGAGCCTGCTAGCGTTCCACTGGACTGTCTAGAATAGTCTGTGGTCGTCATCTATACTCTACTAGATGACTGGATCATCGTTATGGTCAAGTATTCTCATCATCTTCCACCTCTCATCATCTATATCATCTTTCATCTCTCATCATTCATCTCATCTTTCATCTACCCATCTTTACCCATCATATTTATAGGTATAAAACACATATACAATTTAAATCGAATAAAACATGTATATTTTGTTCATCCAACATAGACATCAAGAACACAATTAATATGCACACATAACACATAATTTATATTAAATACTTCATATCTATGTGTAAGATGAAAGTAACTATGCACTCATTTTTTAAAGTGATGACTCCAAACTCGGGCACCGCTTCGCTTCTAACAATTTTATTTTCCTTCGACGAAACCTAGTATCATTATCACTAGATTTTAGTCTAATATTTATTGCGACTAATTATTAGTCAAGATTTATCAATAACTCAAGGTATACGAGTAATATTGTTTTTCTTGTATTATATAAGTGTTAAACAATACTTTTCAACTACTATGTACAGACACGGGCCAGACATGAAACACCAGAGGGCAGGACCATTTTGGCATTTAAGCTGTTCTGAAATCCAACAACACTATGCGACCCTTCAAACCAGGTTCCCCGTACCGTGAGCAGTTAAAAGGTATTATAATAACATTTTGTATAATTTATAATACTTAGCACATGTATTGTTTATAGGTTCATAATAACGATAATGAACTCAGACATAAGTTATACTTAAAGTAGGGTAACCATAAGTCACTTACAAGGGGGTTTTAGCTAGGTGTCGGGCTCTACGGGGCAGAACTTCTGAGCCGAAAGCTCTTCTTCTCGGAGCCTTTTGGCTCTCCGAGCTTCGCCTCTAGCACTTGGGAAGTGCTAGGGAATGGGAGGGGCTAAGAGGGGTATTTGAGAGAGAAAGAATGAGAAAGGTTTGAGTTTTTGGGGGTGATCTTCCCCTCTATTTATAGGCTGGAACTCTGGAGTACGCTCGGAGTACGTTGGGCGTACGAAGCCCTACGTTGGGCGTACGCAGGGCAGGTGTCACAATCTTGTGCGAAGCCGTGGAGAGAAAGGAAGGGTGGGGATCGCGCCACGTGTCAGCCTCGCATAAACCCATAATTTATTTAACTTCTAAATTCCGTAACTTTTACATACGAGCTCCGTTTTTGAAGTTCTTTATATCCACGCGTAGGTAGCTACGTGATATACAACTTTCATTTAGACTCTGTCGGCTAATTTTGACTTTATTTTTAAAGTTGTTTTTTTTAACAAGCTTAGACAAATAAAGTCCGTTAAAAATTCATAACTTTGTCATCAGACGTCCGTTCGTCTGTCTTTATACCGTCTAGCTCCTGTTAATGAGATCTTCGATTGTCGTTTAGGTTGTGTCGGCTAAAAATCGATCGATCTATAATTCAATTTTCGGGTTGTGTACTGTTATGCACAATCTTAGAAAAATCATAACTTCCTCATACGAAGTCAGATTTGGACGTTCTTTATATGCACGATTTCGGTTTAACGTCTACACGTGTAACGACGTAAATTTTAAAACAATTTTTCATTTTTCAACATAATAAAACTCATATAATATTCTCAAAATCTCATGTATCAAATGTCATCATAATAAAACATATCCCAGAATCTCAAAACATAATCCTCTGCCAGTGTGTACAAATCATGTCGGCGCCTTCCCGCGATCATCGCTGGTACCTGAAACACATATCACATAACACGGTAATCATAAATGCTTAGTGAGTTCCCCAAAATACCACATACAACACATAAGCAACTCGAGGCTATAACCCGGTATGACCCACCGGTCAATGTGTCTCGGCGGGACCCTCCAGTCCCGTAGCTCGTTGGACCCTCCAGTCCGGTCTAGCTCGTTGGACCCTCTGGTCCGGTCTAAATCGTTGGACCCTCTGGTCCGGTCTAAAAATCGTAGGACCCTCCGGTCAGGTCTATATAACACATAGCATACATATATCACAATGCACATAAACTCAACATACACATAACACATAAGACCCTCCGGTCTGCACATAGTTACCACTCTAGGTAATGTATAGTGAGAAGACTCACCTCGGGTAATCTCGGAAAGTCTCGAACTTGAATATCTGATCTAGCCTCCGCCTAATCACATAAAGTAATTATCTCTAATTAATACGGCTCTCAAAGGCTAGACTAGTCCCTCCCTATATTCTCTCAGAAGGGGAAAAGACCATTTTACCCCTCCAATGGTCCAATGTCCAAATGTTGACCAAACCCTAAAAGTCAACCCCAGTCAACGGTCTAACTTTGACCAGACTCGTCGAGTGCACTCGGGTGACTCGGTGAGTCCATGTGTGTCCTCTGAATCTTCCTAAGGCCTCACTCGACTCGTCGAGTTAACCTTTCTCTCGACGGGTTACCACTGATCATGAATCGTGGTACAACACGATCCGACTCGTCGAGTCCGCTCATGGACTCGGCGAGTTTCTTCCATGAGAATGCTCAAACGACCTTCTGAGGTCAGATCTGTTTCTCTAACCTATAGATCTGACCTCCTAATACCCAAAAGTCACGTAAAGGTCTGAACTTTACGTTCATGCATCGCACATATAGCTCTATTTGATGAAATAGTTCTAAAAATGGAGTCCTAGGCTCAATACTCTCATGTAACATCATAAAGCTTGGTTGTTGGGACACTCTGGACCTCTCAAGGTCCAGATCTGAAGTCTATTCCTCAATTGGACTTCACACGCTCCATAATCCAACTAAAGAAGGGCAAAGAAACCCTAGATTCCATAAATATACTATATACATGAAAATAGGCATGGATTCATACCTCAAACAGAAGCCCTTGAAGAAATAGAAGAAGTTCTGAGCCCCCTCTAAGCAGCCTAGCTTGAATCTTCCTTCCTTCCTTGCAAGAATGCACTATGGTGGTGAAATTAGCCCTCTCTCTCTCTCTCTAAGCTCTCTGGTTCGCTAGGGTTTCTCCAGGGTATGAGTGGCCGCAAATGAAGGCCAAAAGTCCCTTAAATAGGGCACAAGCCCAAAGATTTAGGGTTTTTGTCCACAGCGCGGACTCGTCGAGTCGACTCGCCGACTCGTCGAGTCCATTCATTAATCCTAGTCAGTAGTCGCGATCCTACTCGACGAGTCTAGGCGTCAACTCGTCGAGTCCCTCTCCTTGACTCAAAAATAAATACTCAATTTATGATACCTAGAAATCTGGATGTTACAATTCTCCCCCACTAGAATCAGACTTCGCCGTCGAAGTCTCACTCTGCAAACAACTCTGGATGCTGCTCCCGCATCTCCGTCTTCGGCTCCCAAGTCAGCTCGGACCCTCTCCGATGTTGCCACTGGACCTGAACCAGGGGCACCTCCTTGTTCCTCAGAACCTTGATCTTCCGATCCAAGATCGCGATCGGCCTCTCAATGTAATTCAAACTCGCGTCGACTTGAATATCCTCTAGCGGCACAACCGCCGTCTCATCGGCTATACACTTCCTCAACTGGGATACATGGAAGGTATCATGGATCTGACTCAACTCCTCGGGTAGCTCCAGACGGTATGCTACCTTACCCACCCTCGCGGTCACCCTGAACGGACCAATGTATCGGGGCCCCAACTTGCCCCTTTTCCTGAATCGGATCACTCTTTTCCAAGGAGATACCTTCAGGAGTACGAAATCTCCAACCTGGAACTCAAACTCGGATCGCCGCCTATCCGCATAACTTTTCTGACGGCTCTGGGCTGTCAGTAACCTCTGTCTGACCTGTTGTATTTGCTCAGTCGTCTTAAGCACTATCTCAATGCTACCCATCACTCGCTGCCCTACCTCTCCCCAACAGATGGGGGTCTGACGCCTCCTCCCATATAAAAGCTCAAAGGGAGGCATACCAATACTCGAATGGTGGCTGTTGTTGTAAGAAAACTCAATCAAAGGTAGGTGTGTGTCCCAACTTCCACCGAAGTCCATAACACATGCTCGAAGCATGTCCTCGAGCGTCTGTATCGTCCGCTCACTCTGCCCGTCCGTCTGTGGGTGATAAGCAGTACTGAAGTGCAATCTCGTACCCAACTTCTCATGAAACTTCTTCCAGAACCTGGAAGTAAAACGTACATCTCGGTCTGACACAATCAAGATCGACACTCCATGGCGCGACACCACCTCTCTCACATATATTTCTGCCAGCCTCTCCGCAAAAGAGCTCTCACTGATAGCAAGGAAGTGAGCGCTCTTCGTCAGCCAATCCACAATCACCCAAATTGCATCAACACCCCTCGCGGTCCTCGGCAATTTGGTGATAAAATCCATAGAAATCTGTTCCCACTTCCACTGGGGAACCTCTAGTGGCTGCAACTTGCCATGCGGACGCTGGTGCTCGGCCTTAACCCGACGACAGGTCAAGCACCTCTCTACTACCCATGCAACATCCCTCTTCATACAGGGCCACCAGTAGTCTCTCTTCAGGTCCAAATACATCTTAGTGGCCCCGGGATGGATCGAGAATCTCGATCTATGCGCCTCCTCCATCAGAGTGCTACGTTCCCCGCCCGTATAAGGCACCCATATCCGACCTCGAAAGGTCCTCAGCCCTCGGCTATCCGTCACAAACTCGGATACCTGCCCAACCACCCGCTCTCTCTTGAGGTTCTATGGTCTCACAGCCTCTGCCTGGGCATCTCGGATGATATCTAATACCGGAGTCATCACCGTCATCCTCATGCATATATCTCGAATCGGGGCAATCTCCGCCCTGCGGCTCAGAGCATCGGCTACCACGTTAGCCTTGCCTGGGTGGTACATGATCTCACAGTCATAATCCTTTACCACATCCAACCATCTCCTCTGACGCATGTTCAGGTTGGGCTGATCCATCAGATACTTCAAACTCTTGTGGTCCGTGTATACAGTACACCGAACCCCATACAGATAATGGCCCCATATCTTGAGGGCGAACACTACTGCCCCCAACTCCAAATCGTGGGTGGGATACCTCGTCTCATGAGGTTTCAGCTGCCTCGATGCGTATGCTATCACGTGCCCCCTCTGCATGAGCACTGCACCCAACCCCGATATAGACGCATCACAATACACCACAAAATCCTCCATTCCCTCCGGAAGGGCTAACACCGGGGCTTCGCATAGTCTCCGGCGAAGGGTCTCAAACGAGGTCTGATGCTCTGGACCCCAAGAAAAAGCAACGCCCTTCCGGGTCAATCTGGTGAGGGGAACGACAATCTTGGAGAAATCCCGGATAAATCTCCGATAGTAGCCGGCCAACCCCAGAAAACTCCTGATCTCGGTGGGGGATATCGGCACCTCCCAACTCATCACAGCCTCAATCTTGGCCGGATCGACCAATATCCCATTCTGATTAACGAGATGTCCCAAGAATTGGACCTCTCGTAACCAGAAATCACACTTGGAGAATTTGGCATAAAGCCTCTCCGATCTCAATACTCCGAGGATCTCCCTCAGGTGCTCCTCATGCTGCTCTCTGGTCCTCGAATACACTAGAATGTCGTCGATGAACACAATCACCGATCGATCCAACATCGGTCTGCATACTCGATTCATGAGGTCCATGAACGTCGTCGGTGCATTGGTGAGCCCAAAAGGCATCACCACGAACTCGTAATGCCCATAACGAGTCCTGAACGCCGTCTTCTGGATATCCTCGTCACGCACCCTCATCTGGTGATATCCAGACCTCAAATCTATCTTGGAAAACCAAGACCCACCCTGCAACTGATCGAACAGATCGTCGATCCTCGGCAATGGATAACGGTTCTTGACCGTTAACTTGTTCAACTCCCGGTAATCAATGCACATCCGGTGTGAACCATCCTTTTTCTTGACAAAAAGGATCGGCGCTCCCCATGACGAGCTACTCGGTCGGATGAATCCCTTCCCCAACAGCTCCTGAAGCTGTGAGGATAACTCCTGCATCTCCGGTGGCGGAAGGCAATAGGGTGCCTTGGCAATAGGTGCTGCCCCCGGAACCAAATCGATGCGGAACTCCACCTGCCTCTCGGGAGGCACACCCGGCAACTCCTCGGGGAAAACATCCGGAAACTCTCGCACTATTGGTACCTCACCGATAGAACTCGGCCTCTCTGCGGCAACTCGTGTATCCATCACATAGGCTACAAACCCTCTATAGCCCTGCTGTAGACTCTGTCTCGCTCTGGCAGCCGAACAAAATGATGACCCAGACCGGGTACCCTAGCCATACACCGTAAGTACTCCCCCACTAGGGTCTCGCATGGTCACCAACTGCCACTCGCAGTCTATAACAGCTCCAAATCGGCTCAACCAGTCCATACCCACGATGACACAGACATCACCCATCGCAATCGGAACCAGATCTATCGGGAACTCAACACCGAAAATCTCGAGTACACATCCTCGAATCACATCAGTAGCATAAACCGCTCGCTCGTCAGCTATAGAAACTCGTAGAGGTCGACTCAACGCCTCTCGTCGGGTACTGAGGTGCTGGCTAAACGCTAATGACACGAAAGATCGGCTCGCACCCGAGTCAAATAACACCAAAGCACGTACATAACTTACAAGAAAAGTACCTATGCATACCACAGTATAAGCATAATATCTCAACTCAGTATAAATAAATAAAAGAATACATACCAGCCACGACATCGGGTGTTGCGCGGACCTCCCCCGCTGTCAACTGAAAGGCTCTCTCGCAAGCCTTCGGCGCCTCGACCTTCGTTGGCCGGGCCTCGGTAGCTCTAGCAGCAGGTGCAGATCCCTGAAGTAGCTGTGGGCACTCGGCCTTCCGATGGCCTGTCTGGTTGCAGTGAAAGCAAACCGAAAATCCCTTGGGGCAATCCCTCGCGATATGCCCCTCCTTTCCACACTTGTAGCACACACCTGCTCTGCACGTCCCATCATGAGTCTTGCCGCACTTCCCGCAAGTGCGGCCCTTCTGGCCTCCAGACCTCGAATCAGCGGGCTTTGCCTGCTTGGCTGCCGGTTGAGACTGAACCGGCCGCCTATCACTCCTCTGAGACTTGGCCTCCTCCCTGGCCTGAGTCTCCAGCTCAATCTCCCTCTTCCGAGCATTTGCCTGAAGCTCGACAAATGTCCGATACGTCGAGTTCGCCACGAACTCACGAATGTCCCTCCTCAGTATGCTCAGATATCGACTCATACGTGTCTGCTCGGTAGACACGTGCTCAGGGCAAAACAACGCCCTCTCATGAAACATCCGTGTAATCACAGTCACGGACTCCGTCCCCTGCTTGAGGGACAAGAACTCCTGCGCCAACCATTCCCTCTTCACCGGGGGAACATACTTATCTCAGAACATGGTGGTGAACCTCTCCCAGGTCACCACTATAATCTCTGCAGGAGTGAAGTCTGCCGTAACAAACTTCCACCAGTCCTTCGCTCCCAAGCGAAGCTGGTTCAGCGCGAACCGTACTCTCAGATGATCCGGACAAGAACAGGTGTAGAAGCATCCCTCAATGTCAGAGATCCACCTCATCGCGGCTATCAGATCCTGAGTCCCATCAAACTCTGGTGGCTTCGTGTTGCTGAACTCTCGGTACAACAACGAGTCACCCCCCTGTGGCCTGGCAGCGGCGACGGCTGCGGTGGCTGCAGCAACAGCAGCCTCGGTAAGAGAAGCATACCGCTCGTCAAACGTCTCAATCAAAGTGATCTTGATAGACCCAAACATCTCAGGAATCTTAGCTCGTATGGCTGCGACCACCTCCTCGTGAATCAACCTACGAATCTCCTCATCACTGGTACCACTGTTACCACTGCCTCCTGGGTTGTGGCGCGTCCCAACCATGATGTCTCTGAAATACAACACAAAAAAATCAAAGACTCGCTCGAGTATACTCGCACTCGATACTCAACCCTACTTGTTCTTTAGTACCCCAAGGATTCTTACTTGGACTGCTCACCGATCTGGTGTTTCCAGTAGTACGGGCCCTATACTACCTTCCACAACACATCGGTATTCACCCCAAGTCCTCATCCTAGGATCCCAGATCACAAGTACTCTATATCTTACTAAACTCAGGCTACCCTCCAGTAGACCACTCATAAGCTCCTCGCTGCTACCTACTCACTCTCGAAGTATCTCATAGTAGCAGTAACTCCTAGGCTAAGGCATCACAAATCAGGCCCACTCTAGTCCTAACTATGAATACCTAGCCTACTCTAGCATGCATAGCATATAACATAATATCTCATAACACATAATGTAAGGGTATTTTGGGAAATCACCGTTCGGGCGCTGGCTGATCGTACACACTGCTCCGTTCTGCGTTTCTCAAAAATCTTTTTCTCTTTTTAGAAAAATTGTTTCTTGTATGCAAAATTTTCTTAAATCCTCAGTTTGAGTTCAGATACGCCCGAAGGTGCATCCGAATCCATCAAACCAAGGCTCTGATACCAACTTGTAACGACGTAAATTTTAAAACAATTTTTCATTTTTCAACATAATAAAACTCATATAATATTCTCAAAATCTCATGTATCAAATGTCATCATAATAAAACATATCCCAGAATCTCAAAACATAATCCTCTGCCAGTGTGTACAAATCATGCCAGCGCCTTCCCGCGATCCTCGCTGGTACCTGAAACACATATCACATAACACGGTAAGCATAAATGCTTAGTGAGTTCCCCAAAATACCACATACAACACATAAGCCACTCGAGGCTATAACTCGGTATGACCCTCCGGTCAATGTGTCTCGGCGGGACCCTCCAGTCCCGTAGCTCGTTGGACCCTCCAGTCCGGTCTAGCTCGTTGGACCCTCTGGTCCGGTCTAAATCGTTGGACCCTCTGGTCCGGTCTAAAAATCGTAGGACCCTCCGGTCAGGTCTATATAACACATAGCATACATATATCACAATGCACATAAACTCAACATACACATAACACATAAGACCCTCCGGTCTGCACATAGTTACCACTCTAGGTAATGTATAGTGAGAAGACTCACCTCGGGTAATCTCGGAAAGTCTCGAACTCGAATATCTGATCTAGCCTCCGCCTAATCACATAAAGTAATTATCTCTAATTAATACGGCTCTCAAAGGCTAGACTAGTCCCTCCCTATATTCTCTCAGAAGGGGAAAAGACCATTTTACCCCTCTAATGGTCCAATGTCCAAATGTTGACCAAACCCTAAAAGTCAACCCCGGTCAACGGCCCAACTTTGACCAGACTCATCGAGTGCACTTGGGTGACTCGGCGAGTCCATGCGTGTCCTCTGAATCCTCCTAAGGCCTCACTCGACTCGTCGAGTTAACCTTTCTCTCGACGGGTTACCACTGATCACGAATCGTGGTACAACACGATCCGACTCGTCGAGTCTGCTCATGGACTCGACGAGTTTCTTCCATGAGAATGCTCAAACGACCTTCTGAGGTCAGATCTGTTTCTCTAACCTATAGATCTGACCTTCTAATACCCAAAAGTCACGTAAAGGTCTGAACTTTATGTTCATGCATCGCACATATAACTCTATTTGATGAAATAGTTCTAAAAATGGAGTCCTAGGCTCAATACTCTCATGTAACATCATAAAGCTTGGTTGTTGGGACACTCTGGACCTCTCAAGGTCCAGATCTGAAGTCTATTCCTCAATGGGACTTCACATGCTCCATAATCCAACTAAAGAAGGGTAAAGAAACCCTAGATTCCATAAATCTACTATATACACGAAAATAGGCATGGATCCATACCTCAAACAGAAGCCCTTGAAGAAATAGAAGAAGTTCTGAGCCCCATCTAAGCAGCCTAACTTGAATCTTCCTTCCTTCCTTGCAAGAATGCACTATGGTGGTGAAATTAGCTCTCTGTCTAAGCTCTCTGGTTCGCTAGGGTTTCTCCAGGGTATGAGTGGCCACAAATGAAGGCCATAAGGACCCTTAAATAGGGCACATACCCAAAGATTTAGGGTTTCTGTCCACAGCGCGGACTTGTCGAGTCGACTCACCGACTCGTCGAGTCGACTCACCGACTCGTCGAGTCCATTAATTAATCCTAGTCAGCAGTCGCGATCCTACTCGACGAGTCTAGGCGTCAACTCGTCGAGTCCCTCTCCTTGACTCAAAAATAAATACTCAATTTATGATACCTAGAAATCCGGATGTTACAACACGACTTTCGTTTAGATTGCTACGTCTAAAAAGTAGTTTATCAAAAATTCGCTTTTTACGATACACGACGATGTGCCGATTTTGTTGCAAAACTTCAACGGGTCATAATTTATTCGTTATAGGTCGGATTTCAACGTTCTTTATATGTACATAATCCTTGTGACATATAATAAACTTTGGTTTATTCTAAATAATATTGTATCAAAAAGTTATTTTTCACGCTTATTGTCTCTAAATTGACTAGTCCGAATCTGCGGGCCTTACAGGTTTTTTCGTCGTCTGGAACCGTTTTACCTTCGAATCTGATCAAAATTCTAAAACCCAAAATGATTAAAATTCTAAATTCATCTGAGTTTAAACCAAAAAGGCAAATAGATGAATAATTCAACATTTCATAAAACCCAAAATGTATTCAAATGATCAAAATTCTAACCCAAAAACGAAAAGTACAAAACAAAGTCATCAAAAACAAAACCCAAAAACCAAATAGTATGTAAACATAATATGAAATCAATAGTACTCAAATCACCTAACTACTTAAACAAAATCATGAAAATCGTATATTATTTTTCTTGCTTTGGAATTAACAATTTTGGCTTGCCTTTTCCAAAAGTACGATACGATCTGCCATTGATGTCGATGGTCGTTTGGTTGAGGACATTGTTGTCGAATTATCAACATCGTAAACATCCTCCAGTGTGCGTTTTAATTCTTCATGCCTATATATTTTTTTAAAGGATGTCCGCTTAGTTATTAGACTTCTTGCAGTACTTTTATCAAGATTCAAAGCGGGTGTGACGTTATCACCAGTAAACGAAACCGTATCCTAAATGTAGAAATAAATTCATATGTCAATCTAAATGTTAATAATATTTTAAAGTATTTAAAATATTAGATTTAGTTATATTATATTTAAAACCTTCAAATATAATGTGTCTTGAGATCCGAATTCTGCCGATAAAACGTTAAACAAATCAGATTCTGGCGCCTATATTTGTAGTATATAGAAATATGTTAGTTGATAAATTGAAATATAAAAATGAAATTTATTAAGTGTATTGTTTGTAGTATTCTTCGTAAAATAATGTTACTTGTTCGATGTAAAAAATCCAACAATGATTGTATTATCAGCAGTGAACTTTGAGATTGCATAACCATCAACTTTGTTCTTCAAATTATCATGTGAAATTTGAATTTTGAAAACCAACTTTTTATCAAAAAGTACATTTAAAGCATATGGATAAATCTCCATATTACCCTCCTAAAAAAATGAACGGTTATAAAAAATAAGTAGACAAAAAGTAAAAATTAGTTTTATGTAAATGAAGTTAATATCGATAAACTCATTAAACTTTTGAAGAAACTATTGTGTGGTTTTTTTGAGAATTATCGTTGCGTCACGATCAAATAACATACGCGACACTAAACCGGTAAAGTCTTGTACTCCAATGATGATTTTGAAACCAAAACCATTGATATAAACAAATTCAGTAATCTAAAATTAGAAAATTTAATCGAAAATTATAATAATATGTATAAAAGAATTATTAAAAATCTTTAAACAACAGATATATCTTTGTTGATGCAAGTTGAATTGTAACAATAAAAAACTTGTTTATCTTGCTTTTGGTCCTCATGCATTAAAATGACTTTTATGACTTTCTATTGACATTTAGTACAAACCAAATGGTACCATTCCACATCAATACACACATGAAAGAGCAATTCAATTAACGCAAAATCCTGAATTTTGCATGATAATAAAGGCTAAAGTGGAAGAGTAATTCAGTTAACACAAAATCCTGAATTTTTAAAATTTCATTACTCGAAATTTTCTAAGATCAAAGATCTATGGAAGAAATTCAATTTAAACACACAATTAACAATTCTTGTATATGAGATTATATTTAAAAAATGAATGACAATAAATTTTATTTTAAAATTAGGATGCTTTTAGGGTTGTAAACGAACTGAACGTTCAGCGAATTGTTCGTGAACCGTTCGGCGGAAAGTTCGTTTATGTTCGTTTATTTAATAAATGAACGAACAAGAACACAAATTTTCGTTCGTTTAGTTAAACGAACGACATGAACAATTGTCTCATTCGTTCGGTTATGTTTGTGAACATTCGTTTATGTTGTTCGTTTACGTTCGTTTATGTTCGTTTATATAGTTTCATTTTATGTTCATATATGCTTAATTGTGTTTGATTACATTACTATATTGTATGTTCATTATGTTCATATAGGTTCAATTATGTTTGTTTATATTTGTTCATTTATGTTCGTTTAGGATGTTCACGAACATAAACGAACGAACATGAACAATGTAATTTGTTAAACGAATGAACATGAACAAGAAAACTCGTTTGTTTATCCGTTCGTGTTCGTTTATTTGTTCGACTAACTTAGACGAACGGACATGAACAAATCCTCGTTCGTGTTCGTTTACAACCCTAGATGCTTTTATTTGAATTAAATACATTACATTTCAAAAATGTAATTGATTGGAAGATATTAAAGATTATTAAAATTAAATGCAGTGAAGGGTGATGTCAACAAAATATCTAAAGGTGGAAAAGATAGCGATGAATTACAATCAGTGACTCTAATTGTTTAAGATGATGTTATAAGGTTTCTGTTTTAGTATATATTAGAGATTTATCGAATTATTGGCTTTCTGGAAAATCAATAACTATAAAAAATATTTGACAATCTTAAAAACACATTCAAAAATAGTTTTTCAATACACTTCAAAAATGAGATTTCCAAAAACACCTCCAACATGACTTTTCAAAATTGTCATTGTTTTCTTGTTTTGTTTTGTTTTTTTTTTGTTTTTTTGTTTTTTTTTAACTATAACAACTTAAAAAAAGATTTTAAGTCAAACACTTTTTAACTTATCGACTTTTTAACTTTTCCACCTCAAAAGTCATTCCAAACATTTAAAAAAAACTCCTTTTAACTAATGTTTTAAAAACCAATTTTTAGTTGAACCAGTTTAATGGTCGATTTCTAGTTTGACCGTTTAACCCAACTTCCATAATTTAAAAAAAAAATTAACATACATACATATATAAAAGCAATATTTTTCTTAAATCTTACACCGGTATGTGTTTAATTGGTCCTTCAATTTGTGTACGCTCCGGTTAACCTATCGATCGAGCTGTTCAATTTGTTTTGGAAACTGACTGTTTTCATAGGCTAAGTGAAATCCAGTTATTCAAGTTCAATAAAATGATTCAAACGAGTTTTTATTGGTTATATCATGCTGATTCAACCCGATTTTTAATGAAACCGTCTGGTTTGATCCGATATAGAAATTGACATAAAATCGGTTGTTGAACCGCTATTGTCCCTGGTCTCCGATCCAACCAGTTCAACTAGGGCTGTCAAATCGGGCTGTCGTGTCGTGTTTTTGTCTGACACGACACGACAAGATTTTGTGTAACACGAACATGACACGACACGATGTTGTGTTTTTTCACTAATACGAAAACGAACCAATTAAAACACGACAACACGAAACGACAAGACAAAGATAACATTACATTACCATTAGTTTATTTAATTCACACTTAATCGTATAGAACACGACAAACACATGCTCAATCGTATCAATTTTGTATCTATTTGTGAACACGAACAGGACGCGACACGACATCGTGCTTTTTAAACTTGATATGAACACGACACGAATACGAATTCAAATTTTGATTTCGTTCCGATTTCGTGTCGTATCATAAATTAAACCCCAAAGTAACCAACCGATTCAACTTAGCTTTTAAAACATTGATTTTAACACGGTGATAAATCAATAAACCACTTTTGAAAGTTCAAAAAAAAAAAGAAAAAAAAATTCCAAACAAAACTCGAAGTGGGCTTGGGTCTAATAATCTCTCGAAGTCTAACCGGTTTCGGTTAACGGCGGTCGGCGGGTTGTATAAAACCCTAAATTCCCAAAACCCTCCTCACCGCACCCTGTTATTCTCTTTCTTCAGATCACTCTTTCGGTCTTTCTTTCAAAGCAAAAATGGTTCGAAGCTTGAAAAACCCAAAGAAAGCTAAGCGGAAGAGCAAGGTATTAATTTCCCATCGTTCTAAATATTTAGTTGTTGCGTTATGTTTTGTCTTTCATTTGTCAGATAGTTCATGTATTTGATTTTTGATGGAAAGAAAAGGCTATTCGACTCCGTTTGTCGTTAATAAAAATGAGTTTTGAATATGTGATTCTGTAATCAGGGTTCAAAGAAAGCAGATGAGTCATCCTCATCAAACGCAATACCTTCAATGCCAGCGAAGGTGTGGCAACCAGGTGTTGATGCTTTAGAGGAAGGCGAAGAGCTTCAATGTGATCCTTCAGCTTATAATTCTCTTCATGCCTTCCACATTGGCTGGCCCTGCTTAAGGTATCCTACAAAACCAACTTTATTAATTCTCTTCATGTTCTTAATTGTTCTTCTCTTCTCACTTTTTTTGTTAAATATTTGATCTCTGTACATTGTGTTGTAGCTTTGACGTGGTGCGTGATTCACTGGGATTAGTCCGGACAGAATTTCCACACACTATTTATTGCGTCACTGGAACTCAGGTAAGCTTAATTCTGTTAGCACTTAACATTCTTGGTTAGCTTCATTACGTGTAGGAGAAGATGATGGAATCTTTATTCTCATAGGCAAACAATGCTCCAAATTCAATTGGAATATTTAAAATATCAAACATTTCTGGGAAAAGACGTGAACTAGTACCAACAAAAACATCCAATGCTGACACCGATATGGACAGTGATAGTAGTGACAGTGATGAAGATGAAATGGAGAACGAAGGACCAAAAGCTCCAGTCTTTCAGGTAACACATAGCCATTGATTTTTCAAACTTTCATCACTACAATATTCTTTTAATCTTCATACATTTCTATCTTCAGGTGCGCAAAGTGTTCCATGAAGGTTGTGTGAATAGAATTCGTGCAATGACACAAAAACCCCATATATGTGCTACTTGGGGAGATACCGGTCATGTGCAGGTATAATAGTAACAGTAATAGTAATAGTAGCGGTATCAGTAACAGTAATAGTTTCTTGATGTTGTTGATGTAGATATGGGATTTTAGCTCTCATTTAAATGCTTTAGCAGAAGCTGAAACAAATGTTAGTAAGGATGCTTCCACAGTATCTACTCAAACTCCTTTAGTAAAGTTTACGGGTCACAAGGATGAAGGCTATGCAATTGATTGGAGTCCTCTTGTTCCTGGAAGACTTGTTTCAGGTATGAAGTATGAAGTGAGAAGTAGATGTTATTTATGTGATATAAAAAGATCATATGCTCTAATATGGATTCTGTTTGATGCCTTGTTTAATAAATTTATCTTTTGAAAGGTGACTGCAAGAATTGCATCCACTTATGGGAGCCAGCATCTGACTCAACGTGGAATGTTGATAGTAAACCATTTGCTGGACACACTGGTAGCGTTGAAGATTTGCAGGTAATTACCTTTTTACCCATTATTTAAGGGTAATTACGTAAAAAAAAATGTGTTTTTTTATAAAACTTTTCTTGATGCAGTGGAGCCCAACAGAACCATATGTGTTTGCCTCGAGTTCTGTGGATAAAACAATAGCAATATGGGATACCCGTTTAGGGAAATCACCAGCAACTTCTTTTAAAGCACATAACACAGATGTCAATGTTATTTCATGGAACAGGTTTTTTTTTTTTTTTTTTTTACCATTGTGTTTAATTTTATTTTTATGATTAGGGTTTTACTAATTTGTTGATTTTTAATTAGGTTGGCTAGTTGTATGTTGGCATCTGGTAGTGATGATGGGACATTTTCTATTCGTGATCTTAGATTGCTCAAGGTATGTTTTTTTTTTTTACAAAAAAAAGTTTTTTATTGTATAAAAACTATGGAAAATAACATTTTTTTTGTTTATTTTAGGAAGGGGATTCTGTAGTGGCACATTTTGAGTACCACAAACATCCGATTACATCCATTGAATGGAGTCCACATGAAGCTTCTACACTGGCAGTATCATCATCCGATAATCAACTCACGTAAGAGTTTTTCATTTAAAAAAAAATCATCTTTAACAACTTTTACAAAATCACCCCCTTATCTTTGGTCAAACTGTCAGAATATGGGACCTCTCTTTAGAACGAGATGAAGAAGAGGAAGCAGAATTTAAAGCCAAAACACAAGAGGAAGTACATGCGCCTACAGATTTGCCTCCACAACTTCTTTTTGTTCATCAGGTTACTTGCAATTTTGAATGTTGATTTGTTGTTTGTGATGAGAAAATATTTTGACTTTTGTTGACTTTTTTGTTTTGGTGAACAGGGTCAGAAAGACTTGAAAGAACTTCATTGGCATACACAGATTCCAGGAATGTTGATTTCTACAGCTGCTGATGGTTTTAATATATTGATGCCTTCAAATATTGAAACTAATCTTCCTCCTGCTAATGCCAATGCTAATGCTTGAAAACGAAGAAGGTTTTCAGTTATGGAGAAAATTCAGGCAACTTTAAATGACCCAAAAGGGGTAAATTTTTGCATGGTTTACTGTTGGTGTTATATTTAAAGAGAGAATCACATGATACATTGTAGTTTGTATGAAGTGTTTTGGAATTTTGAGTTATGTGAAAATGGGGTTGAATGGTAATATTCTTATGCAAGCAGTCTTTTTTTGGTGATACTTGAGATTTTTGCTTACATTTTATAGCATTGCGCTTTCATTTTTTTTTTCTTTGTAAGGATATTATAATTTGACAAGCCTACCCAATATATAGCAGTGGAAAGTGGTTTGTATGTGGATGATATTGCTATAACTGGTAGACTTTTCAAGATATATGTTGTAATAGGAAGATATATAAAATGAATATTTTTTTTGACCACTTTAGGACGATTTAGTTCATGAGAAAATATGGGTTTACATTTGGATAAATCTTAGATGTATTTAAGAAGCCAAAAATGTACATTCATCAGTGCTATAAGTTTTCATGAGAAATTTAATCTGTTACGAAGGAAGGTGTCAAGTCAAAGTGTCAAACTGCAAACATAAAACAAAATTGAGGATATTAAACTTATTTCAAAGCACACGTCAAAGATCACAAGTTTGGAATGTGGAATCAACTCGTGTATTTGCATTTCGCAACTAATCATAGTTTAGATCATAAACTTCACATTGATTAATCTTAACTTCAAATTCGTAGTGTACTTGTGTATGTTCAAGCAATATGTCAAATATTTTGCATATTACAAGAATACAACTTGGAAAAAGGTTACGTGAGATTGATTTAAAAATGAGAAGCATTTGTTTTGATCAAAAAAATTATACAAGTAGAGAAGAATATAAGATGAATTTTAAGAAGAAGATACGTCTATAGGGAATTTGATTATGTGGAGAAATAAAATATGGATTTGAAAAAGAAAAACAGTATTAGAAAAAAAGAAAAACAACATATTCATTCATACATGTTATACACATGGATTTTTTTTTTAAGAAAGAAAATCAATGGAATGCATACATAATTTAGAACGACAAAGAAAGCCAATGATTTAGAGAGGGAGATTACCATTGATTTTATCTACATGTGAATTATCCACATAAACAAGTGATGTGACTTTAAAATTAAAAACCAATCATATTTCATAGGCTCAACAATCACATAATGGTTTCAGGTTAACTGGTTGCATTATTTAGACATATTTTAACAGATTGTTGGCTTGTTGCATATTTTATACAAAAAACAACATTGTTACATACATTGGGAAAAATATGAAACATTTTTGCATAATAAGTAATACAAGATAAAGTTTAGTGACCAAATGAACACAAATTCAATAGTTTAGTGCTTAATTTCGACATTTGGTGAAAAATTAGATCTGCATCAATGTTCGGAAGTGTCTTGCATTTTGAACACCCAATTGACATCAAAGTCTGACTTTTGACTAATCACACTTCCAAAATTAACATTTATGATTCATCCAAGGTTGTCAAGATCGGGATCCTACATAGGATCGTTTTTGGGTTTGCAAGATCGGTATCGGGATCCTAAGATCCTACAAAATGAAACATACTTTTAATTTATAATTTGAATACATGAAAAATATTTTAAACATTCAATTTTTTGTTCAAAAGTTATAAAAACTTTAAAATATTAGTAATAAGTCACAACATAAAATGATAAACGATAACTTGGTAAACGGGTAAAAGACATAAAATGGTAAAATGATTTCATTTGCAAAAAAAAAAAAAAAAAAAAAAAATCAAGGAAAGGTAGGATCGGATCGGATCCCGATCCTACGATCCTACCTGCGATCCTACCCCAAATACGATCCGTTTACGATCCGGATCGTTTTTCATACCTAGGATCGTAGGATCGTAAGATCCTACGATCAAGATCGAGATTTTGACAACCATGGATTCATCATTACTCACGTCCTAGAAAAGCTACACAAAGTAATTCATTCTTCACACTCCACTTTAATTATACATCTATGCTATTAAAGTCCACATATGTTGTTTAATTATATCAATGTTATATATACATGTTAAAAAATTATGACCCTTTACGATCAATGTAACATGCAATGTATGAAAAAAAAAATCTAAATCATGATAAACAAAGAACAAAAAAAAAATGGTGAAGGTTGAATTAAGTAGTAAACTATTTTATTTGTGGTATTTAGTAACTAGTTACTAAACTAAATTGTAAAATGTTAGTAAACTTATTGTTTTTTATTCAAAGTGGGTTTTATGAGAGGTGATAACATGATTCAATAACCACTTTGAATCAAAAATAAAAATTCCAATGACCTTCTGGTGCTTAATTTGAAAAGATCAAATCTCAACTCTCAATTTTATGCGTAATAGTTTAATGCATAGTTTCGACATAACCATTAATTAAATTGAAACGATCGAATCAACTCACAGTGACCCGACTAGGGCTGAACGTTAATCGGTTTAAACTTGAAAAAAAAAATCTTGAACTGACAGTTTTGGGTAAACTAAGTATGATTCTGTTTTCGACCATTTATTACTATTATTTTTTTAAAGGGCTACTAATAGTTAGTGAATGTTTGAGATTCATTTTTAATCAACTTTTTGATTTTTAATTTTTTGAAAAAGTTAAAAATTACTAAAAGTTATTTGGTAAATTGAAAAGTTCTTTTCAAATCAACATTTAGCTATTAAGAAAAAATTAGCTGGACAAAAGATAGAAATTCCTATCTTTTTGTGACTTTTGGCTTTTATCATTTAAAAACCTTAAAAAGCAAACCAAACACATTTTAAAAATATTCTTTTAGAAAAAGTTTTTTTACAAAAAATCTGTTTATAAAAAAGACTTCAAGTTTAAAAAGTAATCTCAAATGCACCCTTAGTATTAAACATTTAAACCACCCATTCCTGAACCCTTATTTGAGAATTGACTATTAGAGTTAATTATATTATTCGTTCCCAATTTCCGTTCTCTATTTCCAAATCGACGAACTGGAAGCGGCTTCCCCTTTTGTTCCCTACTCCTTTGGCTGGATTCGGTCGTCGACACTTCTTAATCCACATCGGCGCCTCACACAACCACCAAACCAATGTTTGTTTTTCAATTATTGTTTTTTTTACAAATTAAAACCTTACAGGTCCTTACTTCTTTCATTCTTTGTACATAAACTCTGTAATTGTTAGCCTTGTTGTTGTTTTGCTGATGTTTTTTGTACATATTAACGTGTTTGAGAATTGACACCCGAAGTCATAAATAAAAATTAGTCTTACTTACCTGTTTAAGACTAAAGACCTGGAGTAAGAAGTTTAGATGGACGAGAGATTTTTGGGTAGGAGTAACAAATCACAGTGTGATATTACAATTTTTCTCTTTCTGTTATTTGTCTTTCTGGCGGCTAAATCGAAACCGATTAACCCGCTAACCCGAAAACCGACGTTAATACGGTTATTAGATGGTTTGGATGATAACCCGAAAAACCGCCCGATGATGACCCTTAGACCCGACCCGAACATCTAAAACCTATTATTGCTATTTGCAGGAATCAACTGTTGAGCGGCTTTTCTATTGGGGAATCAAACAGCCTCGCTTCTACGCTTTCCTCCTCAGTGATTTGAGCGCAAGCGTTGTCAAAAGCAGAAAATTGCACCAATTTCAATTTCACGAAGGTTAGTTTCTTTTCTTTCTTTGTGATTTTCTACGATGCAGAGTAAAACTAGGTTTAATTGTTGGATGCTGAGTTGAAACCGAACTCTTAAACCCCTTCAGGGTTTTTCATCTGCAGATTTTCTTCAAGATACTCGAAGATGCAATTGACTCTTGAATTCGGGTAATTCCATCAGCCCTCTTTCGTACACAATATTCATAAAATTTTATACTACATACTTAGTACAGTATTTCGTTGATCATGTTATGTTTGTGATCGTTCTGGAGTATAAACCTTTGATACCTGATTTGAAACTTGAAATATTCCATAGTTTCATACACTTGATAGTTGATAGTTAGAATAACTTTGACACTTGAAATCACTTAATTGCATCTTTGAGTTTGCACAAACCAAACCAAAACACTGGACCTTTATCTGTAAACCAGAACTCAACCATTCAGCTTGATGAACATCTCTGTATTTTAATATTTTTGTTCTTAAATCCAGTGGAGGACTAGAACTTCTTTGTGACTCCGTGAAGATCCATAGCGTTGATGTTGACCTACCAGCTGAAGAAAAGAAGGTCCAAAACAATAAACTTTTCAAATACAATTACACAAATCTTCACATTTATGATTGTATTAGATCTATAATCGTTCTTACTTGTGTTTCTTAGTTAACCATGAAGCACTTGCTTGCTTGGGTTCGCTCCAATTTAATCAAGGAAAGACCTGAAATGTTTATGAAGGGAGACACTGTGTAAGTTCAAACAATTTTTTTTTTGGGTCCAAAAATTGAACATTTTTACAATTTGATTATTTCTTGTGTGCAGGCGACCTGGAGTTCTTGTTCTTGTGAATGACTGTGATTGGGAATTGAGTGGCCAACTTGATACAACCTTGGAAAATAAGGATGTTGTAGTGTTCATCTCTACTTTGCATGGGGGATAGTTGAAATGTTTCAATATGTTTATTTTTTGCGACAATGAATGTTATAAAGTATTTATCAATGTAGTAAACTGAGTTTTGATTAAAATCAAAGTTGTAACCTTCACTTGTTATGATGTCGCTGTGTTTAAGAAGTTGTAAACTGAGTTTTGATTGTTTATGCTAATGAACAATGGTTATGAAGATCTTACTACAAAGTGTATTTTTGGCAACCTACTTTTGATAAAAACTGGGTTTTATGGTTGAATGTGACTTTTCGAAGTACAATTATTACTATTGTTTTGCTTATGATATTCATAACAAAATTGATTGTAGAAGTATTAAAGTACAATTACATATATAGCTTTATTACTATTTTAAATGCAAAACTGAAAAACTGATTAACCAGAATTTAGAAAAAAGAAAAAAAATACAAACTGATTAACTAAAATTTAGAAAAAAGGAAAAAATACTTAGAAAAAAGAAAAAAAAATACAAACTGGTTAACCAAAATTTAGAAAAAAGAAAAAAAATACAAACTGATTAACCAAAATTTAGAAAAAAGGAAAAAATACAAACTGATTAACCAAAATTTAGGAAAAAGAAAAAAAATACAAACTGATTAACCAAAATTTAGGAAAAAGAAAAAAAATACAAACTGATTAACCAAAATTTAGGAAAAAGAAAAAAAATACAAACTGATTAACCAAAATTTAGAAAAAAGAAAAAAAATACAAACTGATTAACCAAAATTTAGGAAAAAGAAAAAAAAATACAAACTGATTAACCAAAATTTAGGAAAAAAAAAAAAAATACAAACTGATTAACCAAAATTTAGGAAAAAGAACAAAAAATGGAATGTTGACAGTGGGATTTGAACCCACGCCCTTTCGGACCAGAACCTTAATCTGGCGCCTTAGACCAACTCGGCCATATCAACTTTGGTGATATTCTCTTCATTCTTTCAATTATATATAATTTTATTATTATTTTGTTTTTTTTCTTCTTATTTTGGTGTTTCAGTTGGATGAACATATTTTATAAATGCTAAAATCTTGGTTATGTTGTATAATCCTTAGGAAAATTGTAGTCAAATTTGTGAATATGTCCAAATAAAAACTAATCAAAGTACTTTCTTTTTCATTTTATTATTTGAATGATTGTATGTTTATACCAAAGATGATTCACAAAGTTGGTGACAATTTATTATCCACATTCCTGTAGTTTCAAGGGAGTGAAGATGATTTGGCCACGTAAAGATGTATAATCCACTATACAATCGATTGGAGCAACCTTCCTACATGATTTCCAAAAGTTGAATTCAACCAAGAAAAATCCCAATTTGTATTCTGATTTCCTAGTTTGACCATACTTAAATATATAACATAAATAGCTGAAATGGCTAATCGTTTTCCAATCATTCTACACAACAGGCTCCCCATTTTGGCGGGTGTTCATATCAATGCTTCAGTTTCTAGTTTTAGTATCAATAGTTGCGGTCAATTTTCTAAAACACTGAAGAGGAGTAAGAATTTAAGCAGCTACAGAGTGCCTCGGCGACTGGTGTTCGGGATTGGAGTTTCATTTTGGGCTCAGTTCATGAGCATGGCTGGCAATTCTGGCACCAATTCCATCATCGCATCAGCCAGGACAAAAGGTGCTGTTGAAAAGGTTCGCTTTGGGTTTTAGGGTTTGTCTTCTCATTTGGGGTTTTCGGTGATTTGATGAATACACCGTGAATTAAGATAAGGTTGGAGTGATTTGATAAATAATCATATGTAATTTGCTTCCTTGTTCATAATTACAGATACTGGAGAACGTAGAATGGCCCGAACAATTTCCTTTCAAGGAAGAAGATTTCCAGCGTTTCGACGAGTACGACCTGTAAAACTAATCATGATTGCATTTCATTACCTAACAATATTGTTGAGCTCCTCGAAACATTTCATTACACTCAACCCGACTTTGTTTGGAACTCCTAAGAACTTAATCGTTTCAATTTGAATTAGGCGTTTGGTGTTTTTGCAGATCATCGGATTTAATTTTCTATGAAGCTCCACGTTTTGTAACCCACATCGATGATCCAGCCATTGCAGCTCTTACCAAGTATTACAAAGAAGCTTTTCCACCAAGTAACACTCCAGGGGTAGCTCTTCTTGACATGTGTAGTAGTTGGGTGAGTCATTTTCCTGCAGGCTATAAGCAAGAACGAATTGCAGGTATGGGTCTTAATGAAGACGAGCTCAAAGCCAATAAAGTAAGAATCAAAATTATACATATTTTTTTTGCATTTTTTAAAATTCTTTTCCTTATCATCTCCCATTGTAGGTTCTCACTGAATATGTGGTGCAAGATCTAAACACGAACCCTAAGCTTCCATTTGAAGATAATTCCTTTGATGTTATCACAAACGTGGTGCGTATCAATCACAATTAATTTGGGCAACTAACTTTGACATAGGATTTGACTAATTTGTCTTGGATTAATGTAGGTTAGTGTTGATTATTTGACAAAACCGATTGAAGTGTTCAAGGAGATGAGTCGGGTCCTTAAGCCAGGTGGCAAGGCTATAATGAGGTGATACAATGATACTGGTGTTTGGATTTTAATGAATGAATTCTTTAGGACAAGAAAGTCAATGATATGAGTATATGACTTACAGAAGATTATGAATCTTGGAAATGAACAGTTTTTCAAATCGGTGTTTTTGGACAAAGGCGATATCGATATGGACATCAACTGGTGATGCGGATCATGTTATGATAGTTGGAGCATATTTTCACTATGCGGGAGGATTTGAACCACCCCAGGTGAGTACTATGAGCACTAGATGTAATTTTTACAAAAAAAACGTAATTTTGACTTTGAAAGTTAAACAAACCAAAATTTGACTTTAGATTCGATAAGAAATTCGTTATAACAATCCCTGCAGGCTGTAGATATATCTCCGAATCCTGGGCGTTCTGACCCGATGTACATTGTCCACTCCAGAAAGTTGGCAACAGCATGAAAAGTGAAAACTAGGTTGGTATGGATATCTATGATGTCGAAATAAATAAGAAATTTTATCGTTCAAAATTTTGTTAGGATATGGTGTAGAATTCAGAAATAACTAAAAATCCATGATAATATAGCATCTGTATGTACTTGTTTAGTGAGAGAATGAGTGTGTGTAATACTATCATAATTACTCAAGTTAAAAAGAAAGCAATCCTCGTATTGTATTAATGTATTATTTGTTAAGAGAGACGGGTGTGGGCAACGGGGGTTCCCGTTATTAGTGACATGGCACCTAATAAAGGCGCCATAACGGGAGGAACACCGCCCCCTAGCCGTTATTAGGTGTTATAGTATAACGCGTTATGGCCACAACGGGAGGTAACGTACGTGATTTCTTGTGTTTTTTGCTTCAACGACTATAATTTTGACCGTTTGAAACAAACGGTAACATAAAAAAAAAAATCAAGTTTTATATATACTATCACATAACCTATATTATTTTTACCTACAAAACACATACTTCTCTAGATATTTCTTTCAATATTTCAAAACTAAAATATAGATCAATTTGATCCGGCCCATCCGTACCACGATGATAACGACGAAGACGATTTGTTTGTGAGTATGATGTACCGGTATTATACAGACAACCTACTACAGCCAGATCCTACTCCACTACTCACACGACGTGCGGCGTTAAATAGAGATCGTGAGGAAGGGCATAGACGGCTAGTTAACGATTACTTTGTGGAAAATTGTGTCTACCAGCCAAGCGATTTCAAAAGAAGATTTCGTTTGTGAAAAAATGTCTTTGAAATGATAGCCAACGCTATGGAAGCAAGGTATCGTTTGATTCAACTTTTATAATTTACAAAATGTCACTTTCAGATAAAATAAATACAATTTTTACATGTTTAATATTTATTTAGGTATCGTTTGTTTCAACTTTTATAATTTATAAAATGTCACTTTTAGATAAAATAAATACAATTTTTACATGTTTAATATTTATTTAGGTATGAATTTTTCCAAATGAGATATGATGCTAGAGGCAAACGAGGCTTCACAAGGTTGCAAAAATGTGTTGCTGCAATTAAACTTATGGCAATGGGGGAGTCGCCCGATTCTGTCGACGATTATATGAGAATGTCTGAGAGGACCGCACGAGACAATTTGTATTTATTGGCAAGAGGTGTTGTCGAAACCTTCGGTGACCAATACTTGCGCAAACCTTCGTTGCATGATATGCAACAACGATATGCGGCGCATGAAGAAAGACATGGTTTTCCGGGTATGCTTGGGAGCATTGACTGCACACACTGGAAATGGAGAATTGCCCCGTTGCGTGGAAAGGCCAGTATTCGAGCGGTCATCATGGAGCGCCTTCGTTGGTATTACAGGCTGTTGCTTCACAAGATTTATGGATTTGACATGCTTTTTTTTGGGGTTGCGGGTTCTAACAACGACGTCAACGTTCTCGATCAATCACCAATATTTGACGATCTTTTGTCAGGAAAAGCCCGGATGCTCCTTTCACAGTGAATGGAAATGAATATAAGTTTGGGTATTACCTTACAGACGGAATATATCCACAATATTCCACGTTTGTGAATGCGTTTTGACACCCAATAGATACAAGGGACAAATATTTCAAGAGACGACAAGAAGGAGCACGTAAGGACGTTGAACGTGCTTTTGGGGTTTTGAAATCAAAATGACACATAGTTGAACATGCGGCGAGACCTTATGAGTTAGATACTCTACGATATATCATGTATGCATGTATCATAATGCATAACATGGTTGTCGAAGATAAAGGACACAATATTGCAACGTATTCGCCTACGGAGCCAAGACATGTGCAATTTCAACCAGGGACATTAGAATATTTACATAGAGTGGTTGATATTCAAGATCAGCGAAAACACAAGCAACTCCGTGAAGACTTGGCGGATTACATCTATGTTGGTCACGAAGATGAACATGAATAGTTTTAGGCCAAAAAATGTAGGTTTTATCATCTTCTTTTTTTTTTTTTTTTTTTTTTTTTTTTTTTTTGATTTTTAGGTTTTTAAATGTTTTTGTGTTTTGTTGTAATTTTTTTAATGTTGTTTTTAATTTAAGTTTTATTAAAATTTTATTTTTACTTTTCAAATATAAATAAATAAAAAAAACAAATTCGAAATATAGAAAAAACAACATAAAAAAAAAATTAAAAAAAAAATAGAAAATAATTGGTGTTATCACATGTTATTAGATGTTGTCCATTTCCACCTTGGGTGTTATAACACCCATGTATGAGTAGGATGCTGACATGACACCTTTTGGGTGTGGTAACATGTAATAACATGTTGCACACACCTAGTAGTCTAATTGATGTTAGACAAGAATAAGCTGGATTATAAGTCCATAGAATGTCATGCCACACCCACCATATTATTGTAGTGTCACGTCATCACCAAATCATTTTCCTTCTTACTCCACAAAACTGGTGGGTGTCATATCACATTTTATTTTAATATTATTTTTTTTAAGTGAATAAAATATAATTTAATAAAATATAATTATATAAAATCAATAAAAAGAAAATATTTGATTAATTAAAAAAAATACAAACTACATTAAAAACATAAATAAAAAACGTACTCAAAACATTGGAAAAAAAATGAGCTAGTCACATCATTAAAATCTTCGCCCGAATCTCCTTCAAACATTTCCGACTCGTCATTATTGGTAGCGTTGAACAACTCGTCTTCATCAAAATCGTCGCCATGTACACCTGCGTACCAATACTAACTCCTACATTTGGTAAAATTCTCATTTTACATTGTAGTGACAAATCGCTTTCCACTCATCTTCTATAATCATATTATGTAATATAATACATGCATACAACTTCTACTTTCCCTCCAAATCGTTTTCCCCTCATCTAAGCATTTGATTGCTGTAAGCAGTGCAATTCACGACTGTTTTCATCAATTAAGTAATTATTTAACCTTTGAAAATAATTATTACAACTTCTACTTTCCCTCTAAATCTGACAAGGCAGGAAAGCTGCTTGCTGAAGTGTTGATCAAGGGATTTCAAGGCAACATGTTAGGTTACTCAATTACAAAAATTAAATATGGAATAAAAGGTTAAAAAATTGTAAATATTGGTGGTTATAAATTTCAGGCATCTGAAAGCTAATAGGTTTCTCACTTGGAGCACATACAATCTTCAAATGTCTTCAATATCTTAGCAGAAACTAGACACATAAATTCCTAATTCCATGGAATTAGGTTTGGTGTAGCGGATTCTGATAGCTTGACAAATATTATCATTTTGCTAAAACCGGATTTTGATGATTTTTTTTAATTTAATTGTCATCTTGTTTGGTGGTTCTAGCAAGTTGATGATTTTATATGTCAAGTGGCTTATTCATAAGGCTTTGTTTATATGCTGATTTTATAGTTCTTTTTAGGGTTTAATATAAGATATAGCAATGTACTTCTATTGATTTGTTTGTTTTAGCATTTTACTTTCATATCTTCCTATTACATGTTTATAGCATTGCTATTTGAATAGTTTATCGAATTATAGCAATGCTGTCAAAATACAATGTAATTTGAACTTCAAATGGATAGATTTTCAAAGTAGAGTGCCATAATAAGAAAAAAAACTTAAAGAAGAATGCTATAATTGTGTAAATTTGTCAACATAATGAAAGTAAACTTATTCGAACATGCCCTAATGGCGCGGGGTTGTTTTTCCTAGTTAATATTATTTAACAAATGTGAATAAATAAGTATGGAAGTATTGTATAGTATTGTGAGAACGATTCTAAAGAGAATAACAACTTTGATACCTTGAATTAATCTGGAATGTCAAATTGAAAAAATAAAAAAACAAATCTAAACAAATTCATTAATTACTTTCCAAAACATAGCAAAAAATAAATAAATAAATAAATAAAAATCAATCTAGCACATAAATCGTAGATGGGCATAATGGGCTGTGATTTCATGAAAATATATAATAAAAAAACCACGAAATCTCACATGACATTTTGACATCTACAATTTTATCATGAGTATTTTTTTTTCAAACCTTAAATACCTTGGGTGTATCATCCTAATTTTTATATGGTCGAAAGCTATATTAGTTAAAAAATTCACGATATTTAATAATGGGGTAAATTACACGGATGGTCCCTGTGGTTTGGGGAAACTTGCACGCTTAGTCCCTGAGCAAAATTTTTAACTCGGACGATCCCTAATATTAAAATTTTTAACCCGCCTGGTCCTTGCTACATCTGAAATGATTGTATTGCCCTTATTTATTTATTTTTCTGATTTATTATATATAAAACAAATATAAAAATTAAAATTAAAAAAAAATCCTAAACCGCCTCATCTCTGCTTCTCCCCCTCTCCGATTAGAGCTCTCCCGCCACTATGCCACTGTCTGTTTCCTTCCTTCACATATGCAGATGAAATCAATTAGCCATGGTACAAATCTAGAAAAAAAAGACGCATAGAAAATCTAGAAAAAGCCCAAAGAAATCAATTCAAAACCCTAGAAATCCCCAAATAAAACACAAATCCCCCGCCACTATGCCACTATCAGTAATTCTTCTTCATCCCCTACCATAAATATGAAGAACGCCACGCACCACCATCACGGGGTCGACCGTGAACATAAGGAAGTAAGAAGAATCGATTTGTGAAATCCGTCTGGATATAAGGATATCGATTGAAGGTGGAGGTGGAGGACCGAGTGAAACAGAAACCATCCTAAAAAACATATGAATGCTTCGAATTGTTTGGCTTTAAAACGCATATGGCTTTTGATTTGGTTTCGAAAAACACAGGTGAATTTTGATTTGTTGCTGCTTTTGTCTTTAAATGTTTTGCTTCGTTTAATGTCCGGGTTTGATGTGGATTATGTTGGATTAATGTCTCACTCCATAACTATTTTGGTATGTACTTGACCTGATTGTGAGCATGGTCCTTTTGGGTTGCCTTCACATTGGTGACTAGACAGGATGACTGTTGAGGAGAGATGCTGGTTTATTGTTAAGAATAATAAATTGGGGTATAAATATGATTTGTTAATATATTATATGAATTATATATTAATTTGGAATCATATTATTAATTAGTATTTAATCAGAAATTAATTAGGAATTAATTTTGGGATTAAAGGAATTAATTAAAAGTACAGGGGCTGTTTTGTAATTATTTGATAGTTGAGACTTTGGGCTATTGGATCACCTTTATTAAGGCTTTAACGAAAATCCTAGAAGGATCTAGGAGTTTTCGTCCAAGGGCTTAAGGAAAGGAGTCCATGGACTTGCTTAGGCCCTAAGCTAAGGGATTAGGGTTTCTACCTTGAAACCCTAGCTAGCCTCAAGTATAAATAGCACCCTAAGGCACTAGAATTCGACCACTACTTGGGAAAACCCTACTAGGTACGAATTTTGGAGCTTAGTACTTTTCCTCCTCTCTCTCATATTCATCCTCTCACCCAAAGTGTGTTTGTGAGCCATTAGAGGTACTACACTTGTGGTACTTACTTTCAAGAGCTAAGGAAACTCAAGGAATTAGTTGTTATTACTATATAACAACAAAAAGTATGTATTCTTTTCTCCTATGTGAATTTCGAAATTACTAGGAGCATGCTAGGTTTCCTTATGTGTTCATAATGTTGTATAACTAATAGTGATAACATAGATCCAACTCTAGGGTTGCATGCACACATAGGAATGTTTGTATAAAACCCATCAGTGGTATCAGAGCCATTAGTTTTTGTTTTCAATTAGATTCTATACAAAAGTATGAATTTGACATATTAGGGTTTATAGCCAATAAACCCTAAAGGCATGATTTTCGAAATTAGGGTTCATAAACCCTAAATTTCGAAATTTGGTTAGGGTTTCCCAAATCCTTTCCTTAGCCTCCAAGATTTCGAATTCTAAGGTTATCCAACCCTAGGATTTCGAAATTGGCCTCCTCCCCAAGATTAGATCCTAATTTTTAGGGATTTGGATAATGCCATATCTTGTAATTATCTTTTAAGTGTTTAAATTTGGTAATTAAAGATTTTGAATTATCCCATCCCATAATTTCGAATTTTAGGGGATTTAAGGGATTAGGTTAAATTAATTGTTTAATTTAATAGATATCCTCCAAGATTTAATAATTCAAATTAATTGTTTAATTTTGGATAATTATTAAATCAAATTTTAACATTTAAGATTAAAAGGTTTTAATTTTTCGAAAATTTCTAAACCTAATTGTTTTGAAAAGTTTCAAAACTTGCCCTCAAGTTTTGGAATTTAAAAGTTGATTAAAAGATTAATTTTGAAATGTTAAATTCTAAAACCCTCGTATTTTGAAAAAGTTCAAATTACACCCTTATGGTTTTATTTATTAATTAAGGTGTATAATTAAAGGAGATTTTATAGACCCATAAAGTTTTGGTTTACATTTAATTAAATTAAAAGTATAATTTATTAAATTAGACCACCTAGTATTTTAAAAGTGTAAAATACACCCTATACTATATATAACATTAAAAGTTTAATATTATATATATTTATGAGTAAACAGTCAGTCTTACCGTTAGTAGGCCTCATTCACGAAGCTGGTCTATAAGGGGTGTTTAAGGAAATTGCCTATAAAATGGCGATTGAATGGGTATCCACTCTTACCCACCACACTCTTGACTAGTGGAGGGTCGTTAGCCGAACGGGTAGGATAGGACGAAACCTTCCATTATAAGTATAATGAAGTACAAAGTAACTACATGCTTTTACAAATTCCCAAATTCTAGTTACTTTAGGCAAAATGTGAAATTGTATGCTAATCCATGGAATTACACTTCGTACCCTTGTCAAACGGTAGTGGAGCATGTGTGGTTAACCGACACACTAATTTGGGATTGACATTGGTGGCGAAGGGTGACTCGATGTTTATCATAGATCAATGGAGCGTGTGTGGTTAACCGGCACATTGATTAGGTGATAGTATCATTGAGTGCATCACGTAGATTCGTATGGTTATTCACACCTTGTTTGTGATCCTCGGTATCCCAGTCGCAAATTTGAAGGGCATAATCGAGATTAAACATGCCATTGATAATTTCAATGAATCTCAAAAGATGTAGGAGTTTCAATTCATTTAAAACTTAAACTTCTTTTTCGTTTTTCATGGTGGAAATTAGTAAATCGTCATTTACCTACCTTCAAATATTCTGCAACTAGATTACGGCATCCCTCTTCTAGGTTGTAGAGTATTGTGTTGGATCTTAGCCTTGATGTTTCATTTGGGTGTTACATCAAGGATTCTTATCAACTAACTTGAATTTTCCCCCGTTTTGTAGATGTCTAAATCTTACAATGGTCTTCCCAAGTCCCTTGGAACAAGCTTTCCAAATGAAGATGACGTTCCACGATACGATCAAGGAAATGAGAGTCATGCTTCACTTCCTCCACCTCCTCCAATTATTCTCCCTAACCCACAAGTTCAAAGGCTTGAAAAGTTCAAGCTCACTCAAGCCCTATTGGCAAGTAAACACGAAGATGGGAAACCTGTGTATGCACACGTCTTGGAGATAAAGTCACACATTGACAGGTTAAGGATGTTGGGTGTCGAGATTTCAGGTGAGTTGGCTGTTGACTGGGTTCTTCAGTCGCTTCCTGAATCATATAGTGAGTTCGTTAGAGAGTACTATATGATGAACCATGACGTGACCCTCATTGATTTGACCTATTTGCTTATAGCTGTTGAATCAACAATGATTTGGTGTGCTGATCAAGCAAATTTGTCTGGTGAATCAAACTCCCAAACTTCAATGGACATTGAAAATGGTGACATTGGAAATCCAGAAAAGGTAAATTCTGAGATAGTTCCTTGTGCCATTCCAAAAGAGTCCATTTGCTTCTATTGCCAAGAGAAGGGGCATTGGAGACGAAGCTGTCCTATTTACCTGAGAGATCTGAGAGATGGGAGAGTCAAGACGTATGGCTCTACTTCAGGTAAAATCTATTAATTAACTCTATAAGTTCCTATTCTTTGATTCTTAATACATGATGTGATAAGATTACATTTTGATGTTTTTGCAGGATCGAAGAAAAGAGAGGAAGCTTAAGGAAGAAGCGTGCTAAATCTGATCATGAAGAAATGGATTTCGATCGCATGGACTCGAGGATCAGATTTTTGAGCTGCTACTCTAGAGTTATGATAGATTGATAAGAAATATGTAATAGCATAGTTTTTCAGTTGAATTGCATTGTAAGGACATTTTTTTCCGCAATAAAATAAATTTTGATTTTGTCTTATTTATTTATCCTTGCAATGGTGTGTATGAAAAATTGATGTTTGATTGTTTCTATTGTTAGCAATAATGGATTTGATTCTTAATTATGTTATTTGTGGAAATGTCGAGAATTTGCCAAATAAGGGAAGATTCTCATCGCCCAAGTTTCAATTGGACAGAAACTTGGAATCATACAACTTGGTTGCGTGATGAATGAGAAGCTTCATATTTGGAAATTAGACTATTTTTTGACAAAGTGTCAAGAGAAGGACTAGGAGATCGAGTACGCTAGGTTGTGCGTTGATCAAGTCCACTACAAGAGTGATAAAGATATTCGTCATGATTTACTAAAGTTTAGTAAATATGGTTATACTTATAAGATTAAGTATAATTCTGAGTTGATTGAAAGAGTTTCAATCAATAACAGAACGAATAAGAAGAATCAAGTAGGCAGAAAGATAAAAGTTTCTCCATTCTAAGAAGAAGGGAGAGTACCTTTTATTTTGTTTTATGATAAGTCTTAATGATTAAGAACCATATCTCAATTGATCCTCCAAGTGAGTCTTAGTGCATTTGTATGTCTAAGAAGAGGAATCGAGAATTGTAGAAATGGTTAAAATCAAGAAGTCAATCATACTTCGTTCCAATATCAAGTCTTAGAGTTATATTCCAAGATTGTGAATTGAGTGACAAGTCTTAAGTATGTTTATAACACTCATCAAATGTGGAGTTTGGAAAAGGTTTTCTTATTCTTGCACATTTGAAATTGGTAAGTTGTGTTGTCTTGGATAAAAGACCAACTAGGACCAATTATGTGAAGTGTTTTGTCTTGATAAGAACTACACTAACTCTTGAATATTTGTTTTGTATAGGAAAGGTTCCTGACAAGAGAATCATATATGTCAAGAGGTCAGTGGGAGTCTCAATTGTCTTGAAAAGTTTCAAGAACAAATCAAGAATAAACCGATAGTTAATCACTAGCACACGACTTGAGGTTGGCGACCTATCGTGTTGACATAATTTTGTTTCTGCGCCATTCCAGATGAAGTCAACTATGCAATATGAGTTCTATGAATTGATTGCATAAAGGCAAGGCACCCTAATCAATGGAAAGTACATTGATAGGAAAGGGTGAACTACTCAACGACCTGGAAGCAATGGTGGGCATTCGTGCTACCATGAGGCAGGAAATCAAGATTGAACAAGTTCAGTCCATATGAGTTAGATTTGTCACGAACATTGTCTTACGATTATTGTTATGACAAATTCAAATGGATAGGAACACATACACTTTAAAATCTAAGTGTCATAAGGTCTCCCTCCTTCATGAAAATGATTGTGAGGAAATGCTTTCACTAAGAGAGATTTTAAGAAGATAACAATTGTGATAATTTTATTCTCAAATTCAATTATGATTACGGCATCCCTCTTCATAGTTCGAATTGTGAGATTTGGCAATTAGTCTGAACATCTGGGACTTAGTAACATAAATTCTGAATTGTTTAGACACACATGTGAACTATCTAAGGAAAGGTGTATGAGCTTAAAAAGCTTAAATAAAGGCTTATCAAAGCATTAGGTATTAGAAATATGAACTTAAGGAATTCAATAAGCATTGTTTTCTAGAAGTTCAAGTGTTTTCTAAATACATGTCAAAGCTAGTGGGAGCATAAGTGTTATGCTTGTATGGAAATAATCATTGTGTTAGTGGGAGCATGATTATTATTTCAAGTATTGCGAGTTAGCAATATTAATTATAGAAAACAAAGATTAACTTTGCAAAGTTGTAGGGGTTGAAAAGTTGTTTTGCTATAATTAAGGGAGAGAATATTATACTTCGTTTCAAAATCTAAAAGCTTAGATAAAGAAATGTTAATAAAATTTAGTCAAGGATACATAACACGTTCTCAAAATTTGATTATGATTACGACATCCCTCTTCATAGTTCGAATTGTGAGAACATGACTAACAAAATATTATGGCAAAAGACTGATAAAGTATCATGTCTTTATGTGAGACATTATGCATCGTGTCCAATACGCTTCGGGTATAGGATCGATTGCATATGCTGTAATATTTGACCATTCTAAAATTTTCTAAATGCTTAGGGCATTAAGAGGGAAAAAGGGACTAGAATCGGTTTTGACTAAAATAATTAAACAACTATCAAAGGACGATCTGAGGTTCACTGAGAATTTGTCGCTTGTGAGTAGTTGGAAGTATAGTACTGGATGGACTATATTGACATTATTATGAATAGATAAGATTCTATTAAGAATGAGTTGTCATATGGCAAATATGGAAATGTTTCCATTAATGGGAGTTGGATATTAAGAAATATGTCTAGATTAGAAACTTTTATGCGAGAAAGATGTTCAAAGGAATGTAATTTGAATGTGAGACTTCACGTCTATGGAATTGTCTTGTAACAATTTCCGATAGAATACCTTGTAATTTCATTAGCCGGGTCTTGGTGACTTTTGTGCTATGACATATTCTAACATATTCTAAAAGTGGCAAGAATTTGGTATTCTTATACTAATAATAAGGATTGGGGATTGTGAAATGAGTTTCATTGGAAAAGTTTTTCAATTGATCTATTTCACAAAGTATGGACCATAGGAAACCAAAGTGTGCGTGCTTGGAGCATGGGACAATTGTGGTTATAATTCGAGTAATAAGTTGATTTTCTGAAACAGTAAGCAATGAATAATGAGTAATCAATATGGTGTTTAAATAAAAGTGTTTTATTTACGCTCAAAAGTTTTGGGGCCATATAGGATTAATATTATTATTGCGTTTCACTCTGCATGTTTTGACTTACAGAATAACTGGGTTATTCGAACCTCCACAGTCGGTCATACGATGGAAGTAGGTATGAAAGAAGATTGTCATGAATCTGTCTGCAGATTGTCTAAAGTGTTTAGACATAACACAAGTTTGCTGCAGAGTTCATGAGTGCTTTGATAAGATTAAAGTATTGGATTAAACCCACGCTCACTTGAATCACTTCATGGATTTATCACGGGTGATTAGTGAGACGATAACATTGTATATTCTTGAAACCGAGACGTGTGAGTTGTTATTTGCTAGTCGGTTGCACATTGATGATAAGTAAACGCACCAGTAACTTGGTGTTATAAAACTTATTGTTGTGTGTGATTCGATTAGTAGGTGCAAGCAACCATTTGAGTCGAAGTTTATCCATTCCTTTTACCCAAAGTGGGATAAAAGCGATATCTGTGGACCCCTCGATGATTTAGTGATGACACCTAAGCGCTTGGCCAAGCCGGGACTAAGTTGATGTGTTCAATTGTAGTCTGTTGTCAGTCGTCATGAATCAGAAGTCGGGAAATAATACATAGACAGAGAGAATGATTTAAATCCATGTCTCGTGTCTATACGATATCTTGAGAATGGAGGAATATACGATCCCTTATCTAAAGGACAAGTTACTGATCAGAGTTGACAGCGGCTTTTGAAATCTACGATTGCTGATCAGGTTCTGAAGTCATACGCAGAATAGTTATTAGACTTATCCAAGTGGGAGACTGTTGGATTAGTGTCTAAGTCCATAACTATTTTGGTATGTACTTGACCTGATTGTGAGCATGGTCCTTTTGGGTTGCCTTCACATTGGTGACTAGACAGGATGACTGTTGAGGAGAGAGGCTGGTTTATTGTTAAGAATAATAAATTGGGGTATAAATATGATTTGTTAATATATTATATGAATAATATATTAATTTGGAATCATATTATTAATTAGTATTTAATCAGAAATTAATTAGGAATTAATTTTGGGATTAAAGGAATTAATTAAAAGTACAGGGGCTGTTTTGTAATTATTTGATAGTTGAGACTTTGGGCTATTGGATCATCTTTATTAAGGCTTTAACGAAAATCCTAGAAGGATCTAGGAGTTTTCGTCCAAGGGCTTAAGGAAAGGAGTCCATGGACTTGCTTAGGCCCTAAGCTAAGGGATTAGGGTTTCCACCTTGAAACCCTAGCTAGCCTCAAGTATAAATAGCACCCTAAGGCACTAGAATTCGACCACTACTTGGGAAAACCCAACTAGGTACGAATTTTGGAGCTTAGTACTTTTCCTCCTCTTTCTCATATTCATCCTCTCACCCAAAGTGTGTTTGTGAGCCATTAGAGGTACTACACTTGTGGTACTTGTTTTCAAGAGCTAAGGAAACTCAAGGAATTAGTTGTTATTACTATATAACAACAAAAAGTATGTATTCTTTTCTCCTATGTGAATTTCGAAATTACTAGGAGCATGCTAGGTTTCCTTATGTGTTCATAATGTTGTATAACTAATAGTGATAACATAGATCCAACTTTAGAGTTGCATGCACACATAGGAATGTTTGTATAAAACCCATCAGATTAGTCTCAATTTCATTATTGGTAGAGGATTTGAGTTCAAAATTTCATCAGATTCTTGTTGGGATATGTAGGGAAGAAGTTGAATGACTTCAGATGGTGGAGGATAGATGGAGATATGAGGATTTGGGTTGATTCCGGTCATATGGTGGTGCTAAGGGATTTCCACACCTCTATTTATCGATTTATTTCTTAGAAAAATCAATGACAGTCATCGACAGGAACTGGGGTTTCTATACCTTCGTTTTTTGTTCTTGTTCATCGGAAAAAACATGACATCAATGAAGATGGTTACCGGCGGATCGAGGCGGCCTACTGGTTACCGCTGGCTGCGGCGACATCCAAGAGGTTGCAAGCTATGGTAGCAATGGTGTCGATCGAACTTAGAGAAAGAGATGGAGAAGAAGGAAACATAAGGTTAGAAAACGTGGGGTTTGGGACATAGTGGGATGGGTTTTGGGGTTTTTTTATTTTTTACAATATAAATAATTAATAAATAATTAATAAAATGTTTTTTTTAAATACAAGGGTAATACAGTCATTTCAGATGTAGCAGGGACCAGGCGGGTTACAATCTTTAATACCAAGGTCGTCCGAGTTAAAAATCTTGCTCAGTGACTAAGCGTGCAAGTTTACCCAAACCATAGGGACCATCCGTGTAATTTACCCTATTTACAAATATATATATATATATATATATATATATATATATATATATATATATATATATATATATATATATATATATATATATATAAATTTGTTCATTTTTTGGCAAAATTTGTATATTCAAACATATAGATCGATGATAATTTACATGCATATGATTCATGATTCGTGACTCGTGAATATCTAGTGTAATACATTCATTAGGGAGGAGGGAGTCGTTCCTTTCCAACCCACCGAACCCACTGTCACAACAATTTTTATCTCTTATTTTTCTTCATCTTTCCCAACTCACAACACATGGAAATCCTATCTTTTTTCAACCTACTCAATTAAAAAAAATACAAAATAACTAAGGTATAAGTTTTAAAACACATGATACAAGAGAAAATGAGAGAGAAAAAGTAGAGAGAGATGATGAAGTGGGTTAGTGGAAACCAATTAACCAACTCGTTGAAGCGGAAGTGGTACCGCCGGTAACTCTATTACTAATTAAGATTTTACCTTTGATTGTTTTGTATTTTTTTTAATTGGATGAGTTGAGTGGGTTCAAAAGGATAGGGTTTCCGAGTGTTGTGGGTTGGGAAAGACGAAGAAAATTAAAAGAGAAAAAATGATGTGGGAGTGAGTTTTGGGAGGGAACGACTCCCTCCTCCCTTAATTGCTCAATGATAACAAAGGAATAATCCAAAAATCAAAAGTAAACCAAAAGCAGATGCTTGTATTGTATTATATGTTCAAGTAAATTCCACAAAATGAAGTTCACAAAAAGTACAAAACGAATATATGCATTGCACACCACTAGCTTCAACAAAACAAACCTTTTCCGCATTACAACTTCTAATACATAACGTACTACTCATTAAAGAACTAGTCTAGTTTACTTTTTGGGTCCAGCTTGTGAATTCTTGTAAGCATTAAACGCTATGAGATAAAGGAAAACCAGAGCAACAATGGCAACGATCAATATTACGTTGGCTTCCTTCCATTCTTTCCGAAGGTTCCCTAACACTCCCGCTTTACATGAGTCGCAATTGTAGCACAGTTGATTCGGGTCGTTGTTCCATATGATGCAGTCCACATCGCCCATCGGGTTCGTCGGATTAATCCACGTTATCGGATGCACGTATTGATACCCACACACTGTCGGAGGCTTACAGCATCCCGACTGAAAAAGAATAGAACTTTATAATCATATATATATATATATATATATATATATATATATATATATATATATATATATATAATCACATCACACACAGACAAAAGAAAGATAATTACCTGAAGAGATGAGATACGTGCATTAAAGAACTGTGGTGCAGTGTAAGAATCGCGAACCATTTTGGAACAAATGGAAGATGAAGCCAAACACGCCTTTATACTCCGCCAGTTCTCTGGATCGGTGATATGCTCCCGGAGCCATTCCGAGTACCCCATGTAACGATACTCGTCATACTCCCGACCGGGAACGGAGTATGCGCCGGAAGGGTGGGTGACGATGAAGGCGAGTATGAGGAGGATGATTCCGGTGACGATGAGGGCGGCGTTGCAGAAAAGGTAAAAGGATAATAAGCCTTGGTTGTTCCAGTGAGCTCCGATGAAGCCGGTGAGAGCTAGGAGGAGGAAGAGGACGCCGAGGAAGATGATGGGCCAGGGGAGTGAGCGTATGCATTGGTTGTCGGGTTTGGAGGCGAGCCAGATGCCGGTGAAGATGATTGGGATTGAACATATGAGGGCTATGAAGTTTATGGTGGCTATTATGTTGTTGCTTACTGCCATGGCGGAATTTTAGAAAGTTGGAGAAGATGATTGAAGATGTAATGTTTGCTATGGGTTTGGGAACATATTCTATGCCCACCCATATAAAAAAAATATTTGGTGTTTGCTTTATAGATTCTGTAAGGATTATGTAGAAAAATAGGTAGCTGAATAGCTGATTATAAAATTTATAAATTGATTCTTTTCTAGTGTTTTTATATATGCAATGATATAAAAGATATAATTGGAAAGTGGGGTTTCTTGACTCTTGTCAATAGTGATTTAGTCAAATTTAGTCGTTTGTTGCCTAACATCACCATTGGTAAAGCACGTCCATGACTTGGCTTAACATGACCATGTTTAGATTATGTAACAAACAAATCAAAGATAAACCGAACACTTTGATTGTAGAGTTATTGGTTAAAATGAATACATTTGGAAAACATCTATTTGTCAAAGAACATTTCTTTTACGTATCAAAAATAACCGTAGCTTCCACGAATCTCCACCGTAAATTTGCAAGGCATGTATTTTACCAACCAACTTTATCCAGCATGTATATTTCGATTCACGAATATTTGTTGTTCTATTGTTTTAACTACTAAACATAATTGCATTAAAACGTGAGAAAAAAACTACACAGAACGCGAATAAGTTATGGCCTCACAAATCATTCAAGCACCATTATTTTCCTAACAACCACAATTGCATACTTGTGAACGATGTGTTGGTGATTTTGTATCATCAATGTGTATTTAAGTGTAATGGATTGACTTGTTGACCAAAAATCAATCTTGATGAAATTTAAACATGTGAGGAAGGTACGGAGTGCACACTTGTTTAAGTTCATTTAAGATTTAAAGCAGACTGTTATTTAGGGGCGAAACCCCTAAACGAACGGGGGTCTGGGGGCAGCGCCCCTGAGAGCGGGGTCCAAGGGGCGGCAGCCCCTGGCGGTAGGGATGAAAGTGAGTCCAAACCCGGAC